>NW_026990399.1:0-9205 GCF_963921805.1 Phalacrocorax carbo | reverse complement strand
CCGCCGCGCATGCGCCCAGCGCTCGCCTCCTGCTCGGCCCTCAGCGCTCTGGCGTCCCGCTTCCGCCGCTCGGCCTCGGCCTCGGCCTCGTCCCGGCGCACCCGCGCTACGTTCTCCCGGTTCCGAACGTGCCACGATTTCTTCGGGAGGATGTTCATGGCCGCCGCCGGCACCGGGCCTCGGCCAGGCCGCGCCTGCCCGCCCCGCCCCGCCCCGCCCCGCTCTGATTGGCCCGGCGCCTCGGCCACGCCCTCCCCTCCCCGCCCCGGGGCATGCCGGGAGTTGTAGGTCTCCCTTCCCGCCTTCCCGCCGCGCGCGGGGCATTGTGGGAGCGGCGCCATTTTGAGCGATGAGGCGAGGATTTCGGGGGGGGGGGGCCAGGGTTTTGGGGGGAGGGGTCGGCTCTGACACCCCCCCCCATCGCCGGGACCCCCCGGGACCCCCTCCTGCACTCCCCTGGGACCCCTCCCGGGACCCCCCAGCCCAGATTTACCTCAGCCACACCTCAAAGCTCTGGGCCTGGCCTGTGCTGAGCCGACCCGGGGGCGGGGGGGGGCCGTGGGGGGGGCGGGTTTGGGGCGGGGGGGAGGGGGGTGTGGGTGTTTGTGTCTGTCAGTTTCATGGTGTTTTGGGGTGTTTTGGGTCAGTTTTAGGGCGTTCAGAACTCAGATTGAGCAGGCAGGGACTCCCTTTGGGGTTGGGGGGGGTCAGTTTTGGGGGGGTTGGAGCAGTTTGGGGGGGCGAAGGGTCAGTTTTAAAGAGCATTGGGTCGGTTTTAGGGTGTTGGGGCAGTTTTGGGGGGTTTTGGGTCAGTTTGGGGGAGTTGGATCAGTTTGGGGGGGGGGTTGCGTCAGTTCTAGGGGGTTTTGGGTCCGTTTCAGGGGTGGGGGCTCACCTGAGGACCCCCCCCCCCTCCTCCCCCAGCTCTCTCAGCCACCCCCCCACCCCCCCCAGCTGCTCTGGACCCACAGGTGGGACCCCCGGAGGGGTCCCCCGAAACCACCCAGTGCCGGGGGGGGGTGTCACTTAAAACCTTTATTTTCAATTGGGGGGGACACCAATCCCCTGGACGCCCCCCCCCCCAAGCCAGGCCCCCGCCGTACCCCAACCCCTCCCCCCCCCCCCGTTAAAAAAGCCCCCTGGGTGGTGCCTGCAACCCCCCAAACCCCCCTGGGCGGGGTCCTTAACGCCCCCCACCCCCCTTTCACCCAGCTGCGGAGCCTGGGAGTGTGTGTGTGGGGTCCCTCCTCTTCCTCACATGGGGGTCCCCTGGGATTGGGGTGCCCCCCCTGCCTCCATATTGGGGTCCGGGGTGGTGAGGGTCCCCCTCCTCTTCCTCAAATTGGTGTCCCCAGGGGTGGGGGTGCCCTCCCCCTCCCCCATATCAGAGTCTAGTGGGGTGGGGGTGCCCTCCCCCTCCCCCATATCGGGGTCTAGGGTGGTAGGGGTGCCCCCGCTGTTCCCTATATTTGAGTCTAGGGGGGGCGGGGGTGCCCTCCCCCTCCCCAATATTGGGGTCCCAGGGGGTAGGGGCGTCCCTCCTCTTCCTCAGATTGGGGTCTCCGGGGGCGGGGGTGCCCTCCCCCTCCCCCATATCGGGGTCTAGGGGGGTAGGGGTGCCCCTGCTGTTCCCTATATTTGAGTCTAGGGGGGCGGGGGTGTCCTCCCTCTCCCCAATATTGGGGTCCCAGGGGGTAGGGACGTCCCTCCTCTTCCTCAAATTGGGGTCCCCGGGGGCGGGGGTGCCCTCCCCCTCCCCAATATTGGGGTCCCAGGGGGTAGGGACGTCCCTCCTCTTCCTCAGATTGGGGTCTCCGGGGGCGGGGGTGCCCTCCCCCTCCCCAATATCAGGGTCCAGGGGAGTGGGGGGGTCCCTCCTCTTCCTCAAACTGGGGTCCCCGGGGGCGGGGGTGCCCCCGCCGCCCCCCGTATCGGGGTCGAGGGGGGCGGGCCGCAGCAGGGGGGCGGCGAGCAGCGCGCCGAGGGGCAGGAGGTGGAGGCAGAAGCCGAGGGCGGCCCAGCAGCGCAGGGTGGCGGCGCCGTCCCGCAGCACGAAGCCCGCGCACAGGTACTCGAAGGCCCGCATGGTGAGGAGGCGGGCGGCCAGCGCCGCCCCCCGCCCGGCCCCCCGCCCGGCCCCCCGCCCGCCCAGCGCCGCCCGCTCGGCCGCCAGCCACAGCGGCACGCTCAGGAAGCTCAGGTAGTAGCCGGCGTGCAGGCCGTGCCAGTAGGCCGAGACCAGCATGGTCCAGGCGGCCCTGGGGGGGGTTAGGGGGGTTACGGGGGGAGGGGTTGCCCCAGGAGCGCGGGGTGGGGGTCCCGTCCCCCCCGTGCCCCCCCCCAACCCTGGCCGTGAGGCCTGCGAGGTGCTCCCAGTGCCCCCACTGCTCCCCCTGGGCCCCTCCCAGTGCCCCCACTGCTCCCCCAGTGCCCCTCCCAGTTCCCCTAGTCCCCCTCCCAGTGCTCCCAGTGCCCCCACTGCTCCCCCTGGGCCCCTCCCAGTGCTCCCAGTGCCCCCACTGCTCCCCCTGTGCCCCTCCCAGTGCCCCCACTGCTCCCCGTGCCCCTCCCAGTGCCCCCACTGCTCCCCCTGGGCCCCTCCCAGTGCCCCCACTGCTCCCCCTGTGCCCCTCCCAGTGCCCCCACTGCTCCCCCAGTGCCCCTCCCAGTTCCCCTAGTCCCACTCCCAGTGCTCCCAGTGCCCCCACTGCTCCCCCTGGGCCCCTCCCAGTGCTCCCAGTGCCCCCACTGCTCCCCCTGTGCCCCTCCCAGTGCCCCCACTGCTCCCCCAGTGCCCCTCCCAGTGCCCCTAGTCCCCCTCCCAGTGCTCCCAGTGCCCCCACTGCTCCCCCTGTGCCCCTCCCAGTGCCCCCACTGCTCCCCCTGTGCCCCTCCCAGTGCCCCCACTGCTCCCCATGCCCCTCCCAGTGCTCCCAGTGCCCCCACTGCTCCCCCTGGGCCCCTCCCAGTGCTCCCAGTGCCCCCACTGCTCCCCCTGTGCCCCTCCCAGTGCCCCCACTGCTCCCCGTGCCCCTCCCAGTGCCCCCACTGCTCCCCCTGTGCCCCTCCCAGTGCCCCCACTGCTCCCAGTGCCCCTCCCAGTGCTCCCAGTGCCCCCAGTCCCCCTCCCCCAGTGCCCCCAGTCCCCCTCCCAGTGCCCCCACTGCTCCCAGTGCCCCTCCCAGTTCCCCTAGTCCCCCTCCCAGTGCCCCCAGTCCCCCTCCCCCAGTGCTCCCAGTGCCCCCAGTCCCCCTCCCCCAGTGCCCCCAGTCCCCCTCCCCCAGTGCCCCCAGTCCCCCTCCCCCAGTGCCCCTAGTCCCCCTCCCAGTTCCCCTAGTCCCCCTCCCAGTGCCCCCAGTCCCCCTCCCAGTGCTCCCTGTAACCCTCCTAGTGCCCCCAGTTCCATTCCCAGTGTCCCCAGCGCCCCCCGGGGCCGTACCGCAGGGCGGGGGGCCCGGGGGGGCCGCGGGGGTGGACGTAGTGCGCCAGCCACCACTGCACCGTCATGTTCCAGCGCCGCAGCCCGTCGCGCACGCGCTGGCAGCACTCGGTGCCCAGCGGGTCCACGGTGCGGATGGTCTCGAAGTCCCACAGCTCGGCCGGCGGCTCCTCCCCCCTGCGGGGTCACCCGGGGTCATCGGGGGCCATGGGGTCATCGGGGGCCACGGGGTCATCGGGGGCCACGGGGTCATCGGGGGCCATGGGGTCATCGGGGGCCACGGGGTCAGTGGGGCCACGGGGTCATCGGGGGCCACGGGGTCATCGGGGGCCACGGGGTCACCAGGGGCCACGGGGTCATCAGGGGTCACGGGGTCAGTGGGGTCACGGGGTCATTGGGGGCCACGGGGTTATCAGGGGTCACAGGGTCATCGGGGTCAGTGGGGCCACGGGGTCATCGGGGGTCACGGGGTCATCGGGGGTCACGGGGTCAGTGGGGGCCACGGGGTTATCAGGGGTCATCGGGGTCATCGGGGTCAGTGGGGCCACGGGGTCAGTGGGGCCACGGGGTCATCGGGGGCCACGGGGTCATCGGGGGTCACGGGGTCAGTGGGGTCACGGGGTCAATGGGGTCACGGGGTCATTGGGGGCCACGGGGTTATCAGGGGTCATCGGGGTCAGTGGGGCCACGGGGTCATCGGGGGTCACGGGGTCAGTGGGGCCACGGGGTCAGTGGGGCCACGGGGTCATCGGGGGCCATGGGGTTAGTGGGGCCACGGGGTCATCGGGGGTCACGGGGTCAGTGGGGCCACGGGGTCATCGGGGGCCATGGGGTTAGTGGGGCCATGGGGTCATCGGGGGTCACAGGGTCATCGGGGGCCACGGGGTCAGTGGGGTCACAGGGTCAGTGGGGTCATGGGGTCATCGGGGTCAAGGGTCAGTAGGGCCAGTGGAGTAACGAGTCACAGCAGGGTCACGAGGGGTCATGGGGTCATCAGGGGTCACGGGGTAGCGGGAGTCACAAGGGTCACGGGGTCAGTGGGGGGTCATGGGGTCACCAGGGGTCACGGGGTCAGTGGGGGAAGGCGGCCACACCCCAGGTACCCCCGGCCCCGAAACCGCGTGTCCCCACGTGTGTCCCCACCCCCGCGGCCCCCCCCATCCCGTGTCACCCCACCCATCCCCCACCCCCATGTCCCCCCACGTCCCCCTGCCCCCCATATCCCCCCATGTCCCCCCCATGTGCCCCATGTCCCCCCCACATCCCCCCCGCCCCCATATCCCCCACCCGCCCCCCATATCCCTCCATGTCCCCCCATCCCCCACTGCCCCCCGCCCCACCCCCCCCATATCCCCCCATGTCCCCCCCATGTGCTCCATGTCCCCACCCCCCCATATCCCCCATGTCCCCCCCCATGTCCCCCCCCATGTCCCCCATGTCCCCCCACCCCCACTGCCCCCTGCCCCATCCCCCATGTCCCCACCCCCCCATATCCCCCCATGTCCCCCCAATCCCATGTCCCCCCAATCCCATGTCCCCCCATATCCATGTCCCCCCATATCCCATGTCCCCACCCCCCCATATCCCCCCATGTCCCCCCACCCCCACTGCCCCCTGCCCCATCCCCCATGTCCCCACCCCCCCATATCCCCCCATGTCCCCCCACCCCACGTCCCCCCCCATGTCACCCCATGTCCTCCCATGTCCCCCCATTTCCCCCCACCCCCCCCGTCCCCCCCCGCCCCCCGCAGCCCCTCACCGGCGGGGGCGGGGGCAGGGCCGGGTGGGCCCGCAGCCGGGGCGGGGGGCTGCGCCGGGGGGTACCCCCCGAAGGCGGCGGCGAGGCAGGCGGCCTCCGCGCAGAGCCAGCCCACGTAGAAGCGCATGCGGAAGGCGAAGAACACGGCCGCCACGTAGCAGAGGCGGGAGGCGAAGGGCCGCGCCGCGAAGCCGGGCTCGCCCAGCCCCCCCAGCGGGAAGAGCCGCGCCGCCCCCTCCCCCAGCGCCCCCAGCGCCGGCGCCCACCGCACCCGCCCCAGCACCCGCCGCCACGAGGCCGCCGGCACCGGGCCCCGCACCCAGTCCTGGTGGGTGCCGAAGCGGTAGAAGGGACCTGCGGGGGAGGGGCGTCGGCGACCCTCGGCGACCCACGGACCCACCCGCAGCACCCCACAGAGACCCACGGACCCACCCGCAGCGACCCACGGACACACAGAGACCCACGGACCCACCCGCAGCGACCCACGGACCCACCCGCAGCGACCCACAGCGACCCACGGACCCACCCGCAGCGGCCCACGGACCCACAGAGACCCACGTACCCACCCACAGAGACCCACAAAGACCCACGGACCCACAGAGACCCACGTACCCACCCACAGAGACCCATGGACCCACAGAGACCCACGGACCCACCCACAGCGACCCACAGTGACCCACAGAGACCCACAGACCCACGGACCAACCCAGAGATACCCACGGACCCACAGAGACCCACGGTGACCCGCGGACCCACCCACAGTGACCCACGGACCCACAGTGACCCATGGACCCATCCAGAGAGACCCACAGATCCACGGTGACCCACAGACCCACCTACAGCAACCCAGGGACCCACAGAGACCCACAGTGTCCCACGGACCCACGGATCCAACCACAGAGACCCACAGTGACCCACAGACCCACAGCGCCCCATGGACCCACAGGGACCCACAAATCCACCCACAGGGACCCATGGATCCTCTGGGCCCCACATGTCCGGGGGCCGTGCCCCACCCGGCTCAGCCCCGCCCCTCACCCGTCAGCAGTCCCAGGTAACAGTAGCTGTAGCAGAGGATCTCGACCAATCCCGGGCAGCGTTGTAGGCAGGCCATCATCTCCTCCCCCTTCTCTGATGTCACCACCTTCTCCCCCGCCTCCCGCAGCTCCTGCACGTCACTGGCCAGGCTCACCATCTGGGGGCGGGGCCACGCAGCTGAGGCTCCGCCCACGTGACCACGCCCTCACCAGCCCCGCCCCCAAACCGCCCCACCCACCCTAACCCCGCCCCTTCCCTGGGCTCCATCCCTGCCCCACCCCAAACCGGTAGCCACGCCCCCCCGAGCCAGGCCACGCCCACTTTGGATTCCCTGGTGCCCGCCCAGCGCCCCTCCCCCTCCCCGATCCCCCCGGGACCCCCCGAACCCCCTCCCCCCCATTCCCCCAAAGGACTCCCCCCAACCCCTTCCCCTCCCCCCACCAGGACCCCCAAAATGCCCTCCCCTCCCCCACCCCCCTCCCCAGACCCCCCCCAAGCCCCCTCCCCCGACCCCCCGACCCCAAAACCCCCTCCCCTCCCCCCTTCCCTTCCCCCCTCCCCCCCCCACCTCTCCAGCCCCCTCCCCTCCCCCATGGACCCCCCCAGCCCCCTCCCCTCCCCCACCCTCCTCTCAGGACCCCCCCAAAACCGCTCCCTTCCCCCATCCCCCCCCCCCTCCAGCCCCCTCCCCTCCCCAGGGACCCCCCACCTTGAGGGTCAGCAGCAGCTGGAGGGCGTTGGCGTACGGGGGGGGCTCGGGGACCCCCCACAGCGCCGTCGTCCGGAAGAACAGCAGGTACCCGAAGGTCCACACCAGGGCGGCCCCCCCGCAGCGCCTGGGGGGTATCCCACAATGCACCGGGGCTGCCCCACCCCCACAGCGGCCCCCAACCCCCCCGGGACCCCCCCAGGGACCCCCAAACCCCTCAGGGAGCCCTCCCGAGCCCACCAACCCCCCCAGGGACCCCCAAACCCCTCCCAAGCCCCTCAACCCACCGAGGGACCCCCGGGACCCCCCAAACCCCTCCTGAGCCCCTCAACCCACCGAGGGACCCTGACCCCTCCTGAGCCCCCCAACCCCCCCAGGGACCCCGACCCCTCCTGAGCCCCCAGGCCCCCCCAGGGAGCCCTCCCGAGCCCACCAACCCCCCCAGGGACCCCCAAACCCCTCCTGAGCCCCTCAACCCACCGAGGGACCCTGACCCCTCCTGAGCCCCCAACCCCCCCCAGGGACCCCGACCCCTCCTGAGCCCCCAGGCCCCCCCAGGGAGCCCTCCCGAGCCCACCAACCCCCCCAGGGAGCCCCAACCCCCCCTAGGGACCCCTCCCGAGCCCCCAACCCCCCCCCCCAGCGTCCCCCAAACCCCCCCAGGGACCCCCCCAACCCCCTTCTGAGACCCCCAGGTCCTGCCCAGGGACCCCCAACCCACCCAAACCCCACCCCTCCCCCATCCCAGGGACCCCCAGAGCCCTCCTGACCCCCCCTCCCAGAGCTCCCCAACCCCCCGCCCCAGGGACCCCCAACCCCACCCCAGCACCTGGGGGGGGGTCCCACAATGCACCGGGGCTGCCCCCCCCGCCCCCCCCAACCCCCACCTTCCCACAGGCCTTTGCGGCACTTCCTTCCGGCCCCCCCGATTAACGCGGGTGATAACGAACCCGAAACCACGGGCGCCCCTCCCCCACCCCCTCCCCCTCCCCCCGGGCCGCCTGGACCCCCCCCCATGACCCCAGACCCCCCCTGGGCCTGGGACCCCCACCCATGGACATGAGACACCCCCTCCATTGGACCCAGGACCCCCCCCCAGGACCCCAACCCCCAACCCCATCCCCCCCCCAGACCTGAGACCCCCCCCATGGACCCCCAACCCCCTCCCCGAACTGAAACCCCTCCCCCCGGCCCCAGGGTCCCCTCCCCCCCCACCTGAGACCCCTCCCCCCGGCCCCAGGGTCCCCTCCCCCCACCTGAGACCCCTCCCCCCCCACCTGAGACCCCTCCCCCCGGCCCCAGGGTCCCCTCCCCCCAGCTGAGACCCCTCCCCCCCCAGCTGAGACCCCTCCCCCCGGCCCCAGGGTCCCCTCCCCCCAGCTGAGACCCCTCCCCCCCACCTGAGACCCCTCCCCCCGGCCCCAGGGTCCCCTCCCCCCCAGCTGAGACCCCTCCCCCCAGCCCCAGGGCCCCCCGAGACCCCCGCCCCCACCTGGGCAGGCACCGCAGCAGCACCCACGTCCCCAGGGTGGTCGCCAGCGAGTGCAGCACGTGGGGGCCGCACGTCAGCAGCGCCAGCCCCACCCCCACCGCCGCCCCCCCCGAACTGCCGCGCGCGCGGGCCTGGGGGGGGCAGGGCCGGGCTCAGAGACCCCCACCCCCCGCCCGGACCCCCCCAAACATCCCCCCCCCGGGACACCCCACCCCACCCTACCTGGGACCCCCCCAGGGAACACCCCCAGACACCCCCCCCCAAACAGCCCCCCCCCGACACCCCCCAGAGCCCTCCAGGGACCCCCCCCCAAACAGAGCCCCCCTCCCGGACCCCCCCACCTCCCCCTGGGACCCCCCAGACCCCTCTGGATCCCCCAGTCCCCCCACCCTAGGATCCCCCAACCAGCCCCAGGGACCCCCAACGACCCCCGCAACCCCCCCTCAGGACCCCCAAGAGACCCCCCCAAACCCCTCCAGACCCTCCGGGGACCGACCCCACCCCCCCAGGGACCCCCCTGGACCTCCCAGCCCCCCCCCCGTCAGGACACCCCCAACCAGCCCCCCCACCCCCACCCCGGGAACCCCCAGCCGCCTCCAGGGACCCCTCAGAACCACACCCCCCCGGACCCCCGCAACCAGCCCAAACCCCCTCCAGACCCCCCCAGGGAACCCCAAACCCCCCCCCAGGTCCCCGAAACGCCTTCAGGGCCCCCCCCGAGCCCCCCCCGCCGCCCCCCGCCTCACCCCGGCCCTTGAAGGCGAAGCC
>NW_026990398.1:0-12680 GCF_963921805.1 Phalacrocorax carbo | reverse complement strand
CCCCCAGCCCCCATATCCCCTCCCCCTCTAACCTACAGCCCCCCAGCCCCCATACCCCCTCCCCCAGCCCCCATATCCCCCTCCCCCTCTAACCTACAGCCCCCCCAGCCCCCATACCCCCTCCCCCAGCCCCCCAGCCCCACCTATCCCCCTCCCCCTCTAACCTACAGCCCCAGCCCCCATACCCCCTCCCCCAGCCCCCCAGCCCCCCCATCCCCCTCCCCCTCTAACCTACAGCCCCCCCCAGCCCCCCATACCCCTCCCCCAGCCCCCCCAGCCCCCCATATCCCCTCCCCCTCTAACCTACAGCCCCCCCAGCCCCCCATATCCTCCTCCCCCTCTAACCTACAGCCCCCCAGCCCCCCATATCCCCCTCCCCTCTAACCTACAGCCCCCCAGCCCCCATATCCCTCCCCCTCTAACCTACAGCCCCCCCAGGCCCCATACCCCTCCCCCAGCCCCCCCAGCCCCCCATATCCCCTCCCCCTCTAACCTACAGCCCCCCCAGCCCCCCATATCCCCCTCCCCCTCTAAACTACAGCCCCCCCAGCCCCCCATACCCCCTCCCCCTCTAAACTACAGCCCCCCCCAGCCCCCCATATCCCCCTCCCCCTCTAACCTACAGCCCCCCCAGCCCCCCATACCCCCTCCCCCAGCCCCCCATATCCCCCTCCCCCTCTAACCTACAGCCCCCCCAGCCCCCCATACCCCCTCCCCCAGCCCCCCCAGCCCCCCATATCCCCTCCCCCTCTAACCTACAGCCCCCCCAGCCCCCATACCCCCTCCCCCTCTAACCTACAGCCCCCCCAGCCCCCCATATCCCCCTCCCCCTCTAACCTACAGCCCCCCAGCCCCCCATATCCCCTCCCCCTCTACCTACAGCCCCCCCAGCCCCCCATATCCCCTCCCCCTCTAACCTACAGCCCCCCCAGCCCCCATACCCCTCCCCCAGCCCCCCCAGCCCCCCATATCCCCTCCCCCCTCTAACCTACAGCCCCCCCAGCCCCCATACCCCCTCCCCCAGCCCCCCCAGCCCCCCCTATCCCCCTCCCCCTCTAACCTACAGCCCCCCAGCCCCCATACCCCCTCCCCCAGCCCCCCCAGCCCCCATATCCCCCTCCCCCTCTAACCTACAGCCCCCCCAGCCCCCCATACCCCCTCCCCAGCCCCCCATATCCCCCTCCCCCTCTAACCTACAGCCCCCCCAGCCCCCCTCACCCGTCAGGTTGCCCCCGAAGGCGCGGGGGGGGCTCGGTACAGCCCCCCCCAGCTCCCACCAGGCGCGGGGGGGCAGGGGGCGGCAGCGGGGGGCCCGCACCACGATGGCGACGGCGGCGCCCAGCATCCCCAGCCAGCCCAGCCAGAAGAGGAGGAGGAGGATGGTGCGAGCCTTCGCCCAGGGGGGGGCCCCGGCCGCGCGCAGCAGCTCCTCCTTCCCCAGCCCCGTGAACTTGGAGCCCCCCGAAACGCCGCCGCCGCCCCCCGACTCCTCGTCCTGCGGCAGCTTCACCAGCCCGTTCTTCTCGCCGCCGGGGGGGCAGGATCGGGCCCGCCCCCCTCCCCCTCCGCCGCCGCCATCGGTTGTTTCTCGGCCTCCAGCGCCGACAGCTCCAGCGCGCGGGGGGGGGCGCGGCCCCCTCCATCGCCTGGGGGCACCCCAAAAACGGGGGGGGGGTGAGGGAGGCTGTGCTGCACCCCCAAACCCCCCCCCGGCAGCCCCATATCCCGGGGGGGGCCTGGGACCCCCCCATCACCCCCACCCCCCCCGGCACCCCCATATCCCAGGGGGGGCCTGGGACCCCCCCATCACCGCCCCCCCCGGCACCCCCATATCCCGGGGGGGGCCTGGGACCCCCCCATCACCCCCACCCCCCCCCGGCACCCCCATATCCCGGGGGGGGCCTGGGACCCCCCCATCACCCCCACCCCCCCCCGGCACCCCCATATCCCGGGGGGGGCCTGGGACCCCCCCCATCACCCCCAACCCCCCCACCGGCACCCCCATATCCCGGGGGGGGCCTGGGACCCCCCCATCACCCCCCCCGGCAGCCCCATATCCCGGGGGGGCCTGGGCCCCCCATCACCGCCCCCGGCACCCCGATATCCCGGGGGGGGGCTGGGACCCCCCCATCACCCCCCCCCCCCGGCACCCCCATATCCCGGGGGGGCCTGGGACCCCCCCATCACCGCCCCCGGCACCCCGATATCCCAGGGGGGGCCTGGGACCCCCCCGATCACCCCAAGATCCTCGGGGGGGGGGCTGGGATCCTCCCCGCACCCCAAGACCCCCCCCAGGCACCCCAATAACCTTGGGGCGACCTTGAGATCCTCCCTGCGCCCCAAAACCTCGCAGGGCACCCCAAGACCCCTGCGGGGGGCAGGATCCCCCCCCAACCCCCCCCGGGCGCCCCAATATCCTCGTGGAGATCTCAAGGGCCCCCCCCGACACCCCAAAACCCCGGTACCCCCAAATCCCTGTAGGGTCGGTGACGCCCCCTCCCCGCAGCCCAACACCCTCTCTGAGCACCCCAATATGGTCGCGGGGGTCCCGAGCCCCCCCCAGGGCACCCCGAAACCCGCTGGGGAGGGGCCTGGGATCCTCCCGGCACCCCAAAAGCCCCCCGCGCACCCCAAAACTCTCACGGGGACCCCGAGACCCACCCCCCAAAGCCCCAACCCCTTCCAGACACCCCAATATGCTCACGGGGGGGCTCAAGACCCCCCAGACCCCCCAAGACCCCCCCGGACACCCAAAACCCTCCCAGACACCCCAAAAAGGCCCACCCCCCCCCGCTACCTTCGCTCCGCTGTCGGGACTGGGGGGGCGGGGCCGCGGCGCTGCTTTTATACCCCGCTCTGACCACGCCCCCTCCCGCCCCTTGCCCCGCCCACTCCCCGCCCCTTGCCCCGCCCCCTCCGCCCTCGCGGCGCCGCGCCAGGCGGATCAAAGGGCACGAGGTGCGGGGGGAGGGGACGGACTCCGACCCCGGGCGGGCCCCGGGGAGAGCAACGGGGGCCCCGGCGCCGTTCTGGGGGGCCTCGACCGCCTCTCCCGGTGCGGAGGGACCCCGAGTCTGGGGGTCGCGGCCCCTCTCCCGGTGCGGGGGGGCCCGGTATCCCCGGCCCCCGCGGGGTTCCAGTTCCCCCCGGCCGCCATTTTGGTTTCCCGCCGCCGAGCCGCCATCTTGGTTTGCTCCCACCGAGCCGCCATTTTGCTGCCCCCTATAGGCGCCGCCATTTTGTTGCATCACAGGGAGTTCCCTTATGGGATTCCCAGCCCCGCCGTCGGCGCGGGGCCTCCTGAGCGATCCGCGTCCCCCTGTCGCCTCCGGAGCTGGAGGATTCCACGCGTCCGCTCCCCCGGGGGTGTTCGGGCCTCTGGGGGTAGTCTTTAATGGTGCGGTTCAGTCCTGCCCCCCCCTTTCCCGCGGAATGGTTCCTCCCGGATGACTTCCCGTAGCACCACCCCCCCCACCGGAAGCGGCTCCTCAGCGGCAGCCAATGAGAAACACTCCCGCATAGCAGCGGCGTCCTATCCGAAAGGGGTAGGGGCGGGCCTGAGGCGGTTGCCTGGGTGACGACCCGGAAGTGAAGCTTCACTCCCGGAAGCAGCCGCGGCGCGGCCATGGGCTCCTCGAAGAAGCACCGGGAGCGCGGCGGAGCCGAGGCGGCCGAGGAGGCTCCGGCGGCGGCGGGGGCGACCCCGGCGGGGGGAGCAGCGCCGCGGGGCGGCCCCGGGAGCACCGCAAGCACCGGCACCGCGGCGGGGAGCGGCGAGGGAAACGCAGCCGCTCCCGGGGGGAGCGAAGCGGCGGCGGTGGCTCCGGTGGCGGTTCCGGTTCTTCCTCGTCCCGCCGCGAGGAGCCGGGAAGGAGCGGCCATGGCCGGGGAGGCGCCGAGCCCGAGCGGCGCGGGAAGAGGGAGCGGCGGGAGGAGCGGGAGGAGCCCGGTGAGGGCGCGGGGGGGCGGTTTACGGGGCGCTGGGGGAAGTTGGGGGGCTGTGAGGCACAGGGAGAGTGTTATGGGGTGCTGGGGTGTGTTTGTGGGGTGCTGGAGGGGGGCTGTGGGGCCCAGGGAGGGTGTTAGGGGGGCCTGGGGGGTGCGTGAGAGAGGTTTGTGGGGGGCTGGAGGAGCCTATGGAACAATAGGGGGATATTCTGGGGGGCTGGGGGGCCCAGAGAGAGTGTTTTGGGGGGCTGTGGGGCACCGGGGGGGATTTTGGGGTGCTGGGGGGGCTGTAGAGCACAGGGAGGATGTTTTGGGGGGCTGGGGTGACACAGGCGAGGGGCTGTAGTAATGGAGAGAGAGTTTATGGGGGGCTGGGAGAGAGTTCTGGGGCCTAGAGGGGGGATTCTAGGAGTGAATATGGGGCACCTGGGGTGGGCTTGTGAGGTGCTGGGGGGGCTGGAGGGGAGTTGTGGGGTGCTGGGGTGGGGTTTGGGGGGCTGGAGGGGAGTTGTGGGGTGCTGGGGAGGGGTTTGGGGGGCTGGAGGGGAGTTGTGGGGGGCTGGGGAGCGGTTTGGGGAGCTGGGGGGTGCTGGTGGTGGGCGCAGGAGGAGCTATGGGGTAAATGGGAGGGGTTTGGGGGGGGCTGGAGGGGAGTCGTGGGGTGCTGTGGGGGCTGGGGGTTACGTGGGGGGTGCTTTGGGTGGGGAAGCACTTGGGGGGCTCTTGGGTGTCCGGTAGCTGTGGGGGGTGGAGCAGGAGCCCCCGGTTCTTAGTTAACGACCCCCTCATTAATGAACCCCCAGCTGCAGCCCCCAAGGCCACCGCGGCCGAGTCGTCCCTCAGCGTGGAGGAAACCAAGTGAGCAGCCCCCTCCCCCCGACTCTGGGAGCTCCCCACCCACTGGGTGACACCCCTCAGGGTGCCCCCACCCCCCAAACCCCCCCCCACCCTCCCCTCACCCCTTTTTTTTCCCCCCTCCCCCCCCAGCAAACTCCGCGCCAAGTTGGGTTTGAAGCCTCTGGAGACGACGACTGTCAAGAAAGGTGGGTGCTTCCCCCCCGACGCCCCCTCCCCACGCTTTTGGGGGCACCCAGCACCCATTTTGGGGGGGGTGTGTGTGTCCCCTCATACAGAGGCCGGGACCAAGGAGGACCCGGTGGCGGCCGACGTCATCAACCCGCTGGTGCAGCGGCAGCGCGAGGAGATCCGGGAGAAGCTGGCGGCCGCCAAGGAGAAACGGCTCCTCAACCAGAAACTGGGGTGAGGCACCCGTGGGTGGGGGGCGGCGGCGCCCCCAAAACCCCCTCTTTTTCACCCTAAACCGTCCCCAGGAAGATCAAGACGCTGGGGGAGGACGACCCGTGGCTGGACGACGCAGCCGCCTGGATCGAGAGGAGCCGGAAGCTGCAGCAGGAGAAGGAGTTGGCGGAAAAAAGGGTGGGTGAGGGAAGCTGGGGCGGCCCCTCCCCGTCCCCGCGCAGCGTTTGGGGCAGGGAACCCTGAAACACCGCGATTTGGTTAAAATTTATGTACAGTTATTTATTTAGGGCGCTACTTCAATGTTTTAAGGGTATTTACAGGTTAGCGTAGATTCGTACGTCGGTTTTCCAAAATGTGTTCCAGAAACGGCACTTTGAGGGATTGATTTTTTCCCAGAAAACCACTTTTTTGCTTTTTTGGGGGAAAAAAGGGTCTTTTTCTAATCCCTTTTGCGCCTTCCCGGCGCGTCCCCGTCCCGTCGCCGCGGGATGGTTGGGTGGTTTGGCCGCTGGTTGAGCTCCTCGGCCGCCAACCCGCCCCCAGATCCTGTCCGGAGGGCGAATCCCCGGCCCCGGGCCCGTCCCTTGGCTCCTCTGGCGCTCCCAGTGCTCCCAGTAGCCCTGGGATGATCCGACTGGTCCCTCCCCGTTGCAGGCCAAGCTGCTGGAGGAGATGGACCAGGAGTTCGGCGTCAGCACCCTGGTGGAGGAGGAGTTCATAAGGAGGAAGAGGGTGAGTCGGGGGCCCTTGGGGACCCTCGGGGACCCTCGGGGGCCCTTGGGGACCCTCGGGGGCCCTTGGGGACCCTCGGGGACCCTCGGGCGTGGCCCTGAGCCCCTGCCCCTCCCCCCGCAGGACCTGTACAGCTCGCGGGACCTGCAGGGGCTGACGGTGGAGCACGACGTGGGGGCCTTCCGGGAGGGGGAGACCCTCGTCCTCACCCTCAAGGACAAGGGTGAGCTGGGGGGGGGACGCGGGCGGTGGGGGGCGTCAGTGCCCGGGGTGGCCCCAGGGGACGGGGGGTGGGGGGTGGGTGGGCGTCGGGGTCCAGGATGTCCCCAGAGGGACACGAGGAGGGGACGTGGGACCCGTGACCCCCCCCAGGGTGACACGGGGAGGGGACCCGGTGACACATCAGCTCCCTGTGTCCTGCGGGTGACCCTTGACCCCTCCCCGTGTCCCCCCGGGGCTGGTGCCCCTCACCCTGTCCCCCCCCCAGTGTCCCCAAGGATTGTCCGCCAGCCCCATGTCCCCAAGGACTGTCCTGCTCACCCTGTTGCCAACCCCTTTCTGCCCCAGCCGTGTCCCCACGGTGTCCCCACGGCGTCCCCACGTCCTATCCCCATGTCCCCGACTGGAGTGTCTCATCCTGGTGTCCCCCCTGTGCCCCTCGGTGGCCCTGAGCCCAGTGCCCCCCCGTGCCACCCAGTGTCCCCAGCCGTCCCCGTGATGTCCCGCTGTCCCCGTGCTGTCCCTGAGCCCGGTGTCCCCCCGGTGTCCCCAATCTGTCCCCATGCTGTCCCCAAGCCTGGTGCCTCCCTGTGCCCCCTGGTGCCCCCGAGCTGTCCCCGTGCTGTCCCTGAGCCCTGGGGTCCCCCTGGTGCCCCCCCGCTGTCCCCGTGCCGTCCCCAAGCCTGGTGCCCTGCTGTCCCCGTGCTGTCCCCAAGCCCGGTGTCCCCCGAGCTGTCCCCGTGCTGTCCCCAAGCCCGGTGTCCCCCCAGTGTCCCCGAGCTGTCCCCGTGCTGTCCCCAAGCCCGGTGCCCCCCCAGTGCTCCCCGGTGTCCCCGAGCTGTCCCCATGCTGTCCCCAAGCCCGGTGCCCCCCCGGTGTCCCCGAGCTGTCCCCATGCTGTCCCCAAGCCCGGTGCCCCCCCGGTGTCCCCGAGCTGTCCCCATGCTGTCCCCAAGCCCGGTGCCCCCCCGGTGTCCCCGAGCTGTCCCCATGCTGTCCCCAAGCCCGGTGCCCCCCCGGTGTCCCCGAGCTGTCCCCATGCTGTCCCCAAGCCCGGTGCCCCCCCGGTGTCCCCGAGCTGTCCCCATGCTGTCCCCAAGCCCGGTGTCCCCCCATGTCCCCCCATGTCCCCCCAGTGTCCCCGAGCCTGGTGGAGCCCGGTGCCCCCCCATGTCCCCTGCTGCCCCCAAGCTGTCACCGAGCCTGGTGTCCCCTGGTGACCCTGAGCCCAGTGCCCCCCCATGTCCCCTGGTGTCCCCGAGCCTGGTGCCCCCCTGGTGCCCCCCGGTGTCCCCGAGCCCTCCCTGAGCCCGGTGCCCCCAGTGTCCCCGAGCCGTCCCCGAGCCCGGTGCCCCCAGTGCCCCCCGGTGTCCCCGAGCCGTCCCTGAGCCCGGTGCCCCCCAGTGTCCCCGAGCCCGGTGCCCCCAGTGCCCCCTGGTGTCCCCGAGCCCAGCGCCCCCCGGTGACCCCCGGTGTCCCCGAGCCGTCCCTGAGCCCGGTGCCCCCCAGTGTCCCCAAGCCCGGTGCCCGAGCCGTCCCCGAGCCCGGTGCCCCCGGTGCCACCCAGTGTCCCCGAGCTGTCCCCGAGCCCGGCGCCCCCCTGGTGCCCCCCGGTGTCCCCGAGCCCGGCGCCCCCCGGTGTCCCCGAGCCTGGTGTCCCCGAGCCGTCCCCAAGCCCGGCGCCCCCCCGGTGCCCCCTGGTGTCCCCGAGCCCGGCGCCCCCCGGTGCCCCCCCGGTGCCCCCCCAGTGTCCCCGAGCCCAGTGCCCCCAGTGCCCCCCGGTGTCCCCGAGCCCGGTGCCCCCAGTGCCCCCCGGTGTCCCCGAGCCCGGCGCCCCCCCGGTGCCCCCCGGTGTCCCCGAGCTGTCCCTGAGCCCGGTGCCCCCCCGGTGCCCCCGAGCCCGGTGCCCCCAGTGCCCCCCGGTGTCCCTGAGCCCGGTGCCCCCCCGGCGCCCCCGAGCCCGGTGCCCCCTGAGCCCGGCGCCCCCCCGGTGCCCCCCGGCGTCCCTGAGCCCTCCCCGAGCCCGGCGCCCCCCCGGTGACCCCCGGTGTCCCGAGCCGTCCCTGAGCCCGGTGCCCCCCAGTGTCCCCAAGCCCGGTGCCCGAGCCGTCCCCGAGCCCGGTGCCCCGGTGCCACCCAGTGTCCCCGAGCTGTCCCCGAGCCCGGCGCCCCCCTGGTGCCCCCCCGGTGTCCCCGAGCCCGGCGCCCCCCGGTGTCCCCGAGCCTGGTGTCCCCGAGCCGTCCCCAAGCCCGGCGCCCCCCCGGTGCCCCCTGGTGTCCCCGAGCCCGGCGCCCCCCGGTGCCCCCCCGGTGCCCCCCCAGTGTCCCGAGCCCGGTGCCCCCAGTGCCCCCCGGTGTCCCCGAGCCCGGTGCCCCCAGTGCCCCCCGGTGTCCCCGAGCCCGGCGCCCCCCCGGTGCCCCCCGGTGTCCCCGAGCTGTCCCTGAGCCCGGTGCCCCCCCGGTGCCCCCGAGCCCGGTGCCCCCAGTGCCCCCCGGTGTCCCTGAGCCCGGTGCCCCCCCGGCGCCCCCGAGCCCGGTGCCCCCTGAGCCCGGCGCCCCCCCGGTGCCCCCCGGCGTCCCTGAGCCCTCCCCGAGCCCGGCGCCCCCCCCGGTGTCCCCGAGCCGTCCCCGAGCCCGGCACCCCCTGATGCCCCCCGGTGTCCCCGAGCCGTCCCCGAGCCCGGCGCCCCCCCGGTGCCCCCCGGCGTCCCCGAGCCGTCCCCGTGCGTCCCCAGGGGTGCTGGAGGAGAGCGAGGACGTCCTGGTGAACGTCTCGCTGGCGGCGCAGGAGCGGGCGCAGGAGAGCGTCGAGCTGCGCAAGAAGAAGCCCCTCTACGTCCCCTACGAGGACGAGGACCCCGCTGCCGCCCCCCAGGTGTGACCCCCGGTGCCCCCCAGTGCCCCCCCAGCGCCCCCCCCCCGCCCCACCCCATCTCACCCCGCTTCTTCCCGCGCCGCAGGGCCCCAAGGAACACGTGGTGCTCCCCAAATACGCCGACCCCCCCCAGCGCCCCTCCTTCCGCCTCGGCCCGGGGGGGACGCAGGGGTCGGGGGGGGCCACGGGCCTTGGGGACCCCCGGCAGCAGCCAGGCCCGGCCCCCCAAAGCCTGGAGCTGCCCCCCCTCCGCCTGGCCCCCGAGTACCTGACGCCCCAGGAGATGGTGAGTGCTTTTGGGGTGGGGGGGGCGGGGGCTTGGGGTGTTTTGGGGGGGCTGTTGGGGGGATTTGAGTAATTTTTGGGGGATTTCTGGTGTTTTGGGGGCTGCTGGGTGGATTTGAGCCCTTTTTGGGGGGATTTGGGGTAACTTGAGCCTGATTTAGGGTGTTTTGGGGGGCTGTTGGGGTGATTTGAGCCCTTCTTGGGGGAATTTCGGATGTTTTGGGGCCTGTTGGGGGGATTTGAGCCCTTTTTAGGGGGGTTTGGGGTAACTTCAGCCTGATTTGGGGTGTTTTAGGGGCTGTTGGCGTAATTTGAGCCCTTTTTAGGGGGATTTAAGGTGTTTCTGGGGGGCTGTTGGGGTGATTTGAGCCCTTTCTGGGGGTGTGTGGGGTGTTTTGGGGGGCTATTGGGGGGTTTGGGGTGTTTTGGGGGTTGTTGGGGTGATTTGAGCCCTTTTTGGGGGATTTGGGGTGTTTTTGGGGGGTGTTTGGGGTATTTGGGGGGCTTCTGGGGTGATTTGTGTTCTTTAGGAGGGTTTTGGGGGGGTGATTTGAGCTACTTTTGGGGGGGTCCCTTGAGGGGGGGGTTGGGCAGATTTGGGGTGTTTGGGGGATGGGGGCTTATTTTGGGGTCGTTTAGACCTATTTGAGCCCCTTTTGGGGGGGGTTGGGTTTATTTCACGCTAGTTGCCTCAGTTTGGGGGTGACATTTTGGGGTCAGTTTGGGGGGGATCGGGTCTGTTTGGGGGCTTTAAATGTTTTGGGGTTATTTGTAGGAATTTAATTAATATGGGGTGATTTTGGGGGAGGTTTTGGGGGGGGGAGAGCCTTTTTTTTGGGGGGGGTCTTTGGTTCTGGGGGGTCAGCGTTGGCGTGAGCCCCAGGATATTTGGGGAGGGGGGGCTTCCAGCCCTGGGGCATTGTGGGTAATGGGGGGGGTCAGCCCCGGGGCATTGTGGGTACCGAGGACCCTCCCTCGCCCCCCCAGAGCGTCGCCTTCCGGAAGACGCGGCGCCGGGTGCGGCGGCTCCGGCGGAAGGAGAAGCCCCTTCGCGCCGACGACCTCCTGCCCCTGGCGCCGGGGGGACACCCGTGGGGACTTCGGCTCCAGGTGGGCGCCCGTGGGTGCCGGGGAGGGTCCCGGGGGGCACCCGTGGGGACTTCGGCTCCAGGTGGGCGCCCGTGGGTGCCGGGGGAGGGTCCCGGGGGGCACCCGTGGGGACTTCGGCTCCAGGTGGGCGCCCGTGGGTGCTGGGGAGGGTCCCGGGGGGCACCTGCGGGGACTTCGGCTCTATGTGGGCGCCCGTGGGTGCCGGGGAGGGTCCCGGGGGGCGCCCGTGGGTGCTGGGGAGGGTCCCGGTGGGCGCCCGTGGGTGCCGGGGTGGGTCCCGGGGGGCACCCGTGGGGACTTCGGCTCCAGGTGGGCGCCCGTGGGTGCTGGGGAGGGTCCCGGGGGGCGCCCGTGGGTGCTGGGGAGGGTCCTGGGGGGCGCCCGTGGGTGCCGGGGTGGGTCCCGGGGGGCACCCGTGGGGACTTCGGCTCCAGGTGGGCGCCCGTGGGTGCCGGGGAGGGTCCCGGGGGGCACCTGCAGGGACTTCGGCTCCAGGTGGGCGCCCGTGGGTGCCGGGGAGGGTCCCGGGGGGCACCCGTGGGTGCTGGGGAGGGTCCCGGGGGGCACCTGCAGGGACTTCGGCTCCAGGTGGGCGCCCGTGGGTGCTGGGGAGGGTCCCGGGGGGCACCTGCAGGGACTTCGGCTCCAGGTGGGTGCCCGTGGGTGCTGGGGAGGGTCCCGGGGGGCACCCGTGGGTGCTGGGGAGGGTCCCGGGGGGCACCTGCAGGGACTTCGGCTCCAGGTGGGCGCCCGTGGGTGCTGGGGAGGGTCCCGGGGGGCACCCGTGGGTGCTGGGCGAGGGTCCCGGGGGGCACCCATGCGTGCTGACCCCCTTGCTTCTCCCCGCCAGGTCACGAGGGCGAGGCCGCCGCGTGCAGGAGGATGAGGAGGGCGGGGAGGGGGAGGCCGAAGCGCCCCCCACCCCCCCCGAGGGGGCCGCCGCCGCCCCCCCCCAGCTCCCCTCGGACGACACCCGCCTGGAGAGCATGGACATCAGCAGCGAGGGTGCGGGCGGGGGGGGGCGGGGGGCTCCCGGGGGCGGCGGGGGGCTCCCGGGGGTGGGGTGGGGGGCCAGGCACCGCCCCCTAAGGGTGCCCCCCCCCCCAGACGAGGCGCAGGGCCCGGCCTCGCCGCCGGCGCTGGAGGAGGACGAGGCCGAGCAGGAGCTGCAGAAGCAGCTGGAGAAGGGCCGGCGCCTGCGGCAGCTCCAGCAGCTGCGCGAGGCGGGGGGCGAGAAGGTGAGAGCGGGGTGGGGGGCACCCCACGAGCCCCCAGCCCCCCCCCCCACGGGCCTGGGGTCCCCCCCCGAACCGGGAGATGGGGGATCCGGGCACCCCCCCAGCACCCATAGAGACCTGGGGACTCCCCAGATGAGGCGATCTGGGGGGGCACCCTTGTGTCTGGGCACCCCCACGCCTCCCCCCAGCACCCACAGAGTCCTGGGGATCCCCAAAATGGGGGATGGGGGGTGGTGGTGGTTTGGGGGGGATGTGGGGGGTGACCCAGGCCCCCTGCCCCACCCAGTGATGGTTTGGGGGGGATGTGGGGGGTGACCCAGGCCCCCTGCCCCCTCCCAGTGGTGGTTTGCGGGGGCTGTGGGGGGGTACCCCGACCCCCTGCCCCCCTGATGGTGGTTTGGGGGGATGTGGGGGGTGACCCAGGTCCCCTGCCCCCTCCCAGTGGTGGTTTGGTGGGGCAGTGGGGGGGTACCCTGACCCCCTGCCGCCCCGGCAGTGGTTTGGGGGGGGTGACCCCGACCCCCTGCCCCCCTGATGGTGGTTTGGGGGGGATGTGGGGGGGTACCCCGACCCCCTGCCGCCCCGGCGGTGGTTTGGGGGGGGTGACCCCGACCCCCTGCCCCCCCCGGCGGTGGTTTGGGGGGGGTGACCCCGACCCCCTGCCCCCCCCCGGCGGTGGTTTGGGGGGGGCTGCGGGCGTCCCCCTGACCCCCCGGCCCGCAGGTGCTGGAGCTGGTGCGGGGGGCCGGGGGGGCGCCGGGGCCGGACCCCCGGGCGGGCGCCATCGTCTTCAACGCGACGTCCGAGTTCTGCCGGACGCTGGGCGAGATCCCGACCTACGGCCTGGCCGGGAACCGCGAGGAGCACGACGAGCTCATGGTGGGGGGCCGGGGGGCGCCGGGGGGGGGGCTGGGGGGCCTGAGGGGTGGGGGGGGGCTGGGGGGGCCGGGGGAGGGCAGGTCGGGGGGCCTGGGGGTGATGGGAGGGCTGGGAGGGGGGCTGAGGGGTGGGGG
>NW_026990397.1:0-16406 GCF_963921805.1 Phalacrocorax carbo | reverse complement strand
ACGCTACAGGCAACGCACCCCGAAGGATGAGAGGCAGCTCTCGGAGAGAACGACGACACCCAGACGGAAACCCCCGTCCGGCAAGACCGCCTGCGGGACCCCGACGGTGACGTCGGCAGGCCCTACGGCAACACCAGAGAACGCCAACAGCTTCGTGGCCCGTGACAAGAGCTTCCTCTCACAACCGAGACGACAGACGCGCAACCAGCCCAGCTTCAAGACCTAACCGCCTACGGATGCAAGGAAGAAACGCCAGTCCCCAAAAAACTCACAGCCACAGAGCAGCGCCGCTCACGCGGCCGGGAACGACGACGCCCAAGACGGCCGTCCGAGACGCCAAAACGATCCACGCCTGAAGCTTGCGACGCCAAAAGAGAAGCGCCCGATGGGCGCCGAGCCCACGACTAGGGCCTCGCCGGGCACTACCAACGCTGCCGAGGCACCTGCCCGGCTCCTAAAGAACAAACAGAGCAACCGAGACCCGAGGAAGGTCGGAGACACCCAACACAAAACACAGACACGCTGCACAATAACGCACACAGCCTGGAACCGCCCTGCCCGCCACACGTTCCCGTCACGTTGAAGAGGAACCTGCTCCTTTTCCCTGCTCCCAAAGGGGACCGCTTCCCAGACAGCCCGCTCCGCTGCACCATCCTTAAAACCCCTCCCTCCCCCAACCCCTTCCTCAGCACCGTTGCCTCAGCTTAGCTTTCAAGGGGCCCAGAGTCCCGGTCCACCCATCCTTCAGAAGAACAAGCGCACAGGCAGCCCACTGCATCGGTCCTCCAAGTCCCAGGTGCCTTTTCATCATCTAAACAAAAACAACAAAAATACACACACCGCCCTGGCAGTCAGCATCCCATCACTCAACAAGGACCTACCCCCGCAACGTCCCCCACCTCACGCGCACCCGGCTGATCCGTGCCCATTCCGGACGAGGACGAACGCCACCCCCTGCGGCCCCTAGAGATACCACAGGACACACAAAGTTACCGTCGCTCTGCCAAAAAAGGAAGAACGAACCACACCAGCCCCGCGCCCCTCCCCTCTGCGACCCAGCTCACCTCAAATGCGCATCGAGGCCCAAAGGCAGCCGGCGCACAACCTGCAGAACCAGAGACAAACGCTTCCATTGAGTGGCCGTACGACAGACACCTTGCTCTCAAACAACAGCCTGGCCTTCAACCCCCTCACCTCTCGGACCTCTTGTCGGCATGCGGCGTCTCCCCTCCGAAGCCTGCGGGCGGCACCTGCAAGAACCCAAGCAAAAAAGGACCCGCTCAGGTGCTGCGGGACTCTCAGGACACCCGCACCAACCGCCCCCATCTCAGACACGCACCTTTCCCTCGACAGCTCACCTGCCTGGCCCCCATCAGATACGGTCGCCACCTTGAGGCTCGCCCACCACCTGCAAGAGCCAAACGCACGTTGCTCACAACCACCTGCAACGCGGCACCTCAGGACGAATCGCTACGCTTCAGCCCACCCATCACCGCTCACCCTGTGCGATTCCCCTCCGGTGCCCAGATCCCGCTCGGCTCCTCGCATGTGCCCAAAGAAAAATTACCACAATGGGCTCGTAGAGCCAACAGCCACATCTTCCCTCTAGCTACACCACACACCAACTCACCTGCTGACAGCGCCGCCCTCCATCACCCTGCACGACTCCTCCCTCGGCACCTGCCAAACCGATGTCAAACAAGTCACCTGCATGCACGGCCACAGCTGAACCACGACACGGGTCTCGATCGCATGTAGGAACACCCCCTTGAGAGCCCAACTAGGGCGGCTCCTAAACATAAGCACAATACATCAAACATTAAGCCCAGCACACAGACAAACCACAACACCCTTGACATGCTACCTGCTCAGCTAAGACTCCAGCTCCCTCTCCCAGACACCTACGGTTCTTCCCTGGGGGCCCAGCCCACAAAACCCAACAGGAATTACTTCCCTCACCCACCGACAACAGCCACTTGATCCAAGACGGCTGCAAAACTCCTCCCCGCTCAAAGCCTGGGCGCATCCCTAGATGCCAGCACCACCCACCTTGCCCTGACTCTACATCCCCGGGCAGGGCGGCTCCAAGACACACACAGAACAACGCTACACAGAACGCTACAAGCAATGCACCCCGAAGGATGAGAGGCAGCTCTCGGAGAGAACGACGACACCCAGATGGAACCCCCCGTCCGGCAAGACCGCCTGCGGGACCCCGACGGTGACGTCGGCAGGCCCTACGGCAACACCAGAGAACGCCAACAGCTTCGCGGCCCGTGACAAGGGCTTCCTCTCACAACCGAGACGACAGAGGCGCAACCAGCCCAGCTTCAAGACCTAACCGCCTACGGATGCAAGGAAGAAACGCCAGTCCCCAAAAAACTCACAGCCACAGAGCAGTGCCGCTCACGCGGCCGGGAACGACGCCGCCCAAGACGACCGTCCGAGACGCCAAAACGATCCACGCCTGAAGCTTGCGACGCCAAAAGAGAGGCGCCCGATGGGCGCCGAGCCCACGACTAGGGCCTCGCCGGGCACTACCAACGCTGCCGAGGCACCTGCCCGGCTCCTAAAGAACAAAGACAGCAACCGAGACCCGAGGAAGGTCGGAGACACCCAACACAAAACACACACACTGCACAATAACACGCACAGCCTGGAACCCCCCTGCCCGCCACACGTTCCCGTCACGTTGAAGAGGAACCTGCTCCTTTTCCCTGCTCCCAAAGGGGACCGCTTCCCAGACAGCCCGCTCCGCTGCACCATCCTTAAAACCCCTCCCTCCCCCAACCCCTTCCTCAGCACCGTTGCCTCAACTTAGCTTTCAAGGGGCCCAGAGTCCCGGTCCACCCATCCTTCAGAAGAACAAGCGCACAGGCAGCCCACTGCATCGGTCCTCCAAGTCCCAGGTGCCTTTTCATCATCTAAACAAAAACAACAAAAATACACACACCGCCCCGTCAGTCAGCATCCCGTCACTCAACAAGGACCTACCCCCGCAACGTCCCCCACCTCACGCGCACCCGGCTGATCCGTGCCCATTCCGGACGAGGACGAACGCCATCCCCTGCGGCCCCTAGAGATACCACAGGATACACAAAGTTACCGTCGCTCTGCCAAAAAAGGAAGAACGAACCACACCAGCCCCGCGCCCCTCCCCTCTGCGACCCAGCTCACCTCAAACGCGCATCCAGGCCCAAAGGCAGCCGGCGCACAACCTGCAGAACCAGAGACAAACGCTTCCATTGAGTGGCCGTACGACAGACACCTTGCTCTCAAACAACAGCCTGGCCTTCAACCCCCTCACCTCTCGGACCTCTCGTCGGCACGCGGCGTCTCCCCTCTGAAGCCTGCGGGCGGCACCTGCAAGAACCCAAGCAAAAAAGGACCCGCTCAGGTGCTGCGGGACTCTCAGGACACCCGCACCAACCGCCCCCATCTCAGACACGCACCTTTCCCTCGACAGCTCACCTGCCTGGCCTCCAGCAGATACGGTCGCCACCTTGAGGCTCGCCCACCACCTGCAAGAGCCAAACGCACGTTGCTCACAACCACCTGCAACGCGACACCTCAGGACGAATCGCTACGCTTCAGCCCACCCGTCACCGCTCACCCTGTGCGATTCCCCTCCGGTGCCCAGATCCCGCTCGGCTCCTCGCATGCGCCCAAAGAAAAATTACCACAATGGGCTCATAGAGCCAACAGCCACATCTTCCCTCTAGCTACACCACACACCAACTCACCTGCTGACAGCGCCGCCCTCCATCACCCTGCACGACTCCTCCCTCGGCACCTGCCAAACCGATACCAAACAAGTCACCTGCACGCACGGCCACAGCTGAACCACGACACAGGTCTCGATCGCATGTAGGAACACCCCCTTGAGAGCCCAACTAGGGCGGCTCCTAAACATAAGCACAATACATCAAACATTAAGCCCAGCACACAGACAAGCCAGAACACCCTTGACATGCTACCTGCTCAGCTAAGACTCCAGCTCCCTCCCCCAGACACCTACGGTTCTTCCCTGGGGGCCCAGCCCACAAAACCCAACAGGATTTCCTCCCCTCACCCACCGACAACAGCCAGCGGATCCAAGACGGCTGCAAAATTCCTTCCCCCCCTCCACCCCCCCCAAAAGCCTGGGCGCATCCCTAGATGCCAGCACCACCCACCTTGCCCTGACTCTCCATCCCCGGGCAGGGCGGCTCCAAGACACACACAGAACAACGCTACACAGAACGCTACAGGCAACGCACCCCGAAGGATGAGAGGCAGCTCTCGGAGAGAACGGCGACACCCAGACGGAAACCCCCGTCCGGCAAGACCGCCTGCGGGACCCCGACGGTGACGTCGGCAGGCCCTACGGCAACACCAGAGAACGCCAACAGCTTCGTGGCCCGTGACAAGAGCTTCCTCTCACAACCGAGACGACAGACGCGCAACCAGCCCAGCTTCAAGACCTAACCGCCTACGGATGCAAGGAAGAAACGCCAGTCCCCAAAAAACTCACAGCCACAGAGCAGTGCCGCTCACGCGGCCGGGAACGACGCCGCCCAAGACGACCGTCCGAGACGCCAAAACAATCCACGCCTGAAGCTTGCGACGCCAAAAGAGAAGCGCCCGATGGGCGCCGAGCCCACGACTAGGGCCTCGCCGGGCACTACCAACGCTGCCGAGGCACCTGCCCGGCTCCTAAAGAACAAACAGAGCAACCGAGACCCGAGGAAGGTCGGAGACACCCAACACAAAACACAGACACGCTGCACAATAACGCACACAGCCTGGAACCGCCCTGCCCGCCACACGTTCCCGTCACGTTGAAGAGGAACCTGCTCCTTTTCCCTGCTCCCAAAGGGGACCGCTTCCCAGACAGCCCGCTCCGCTGCACCATCCTTAAAACCCCTCCCTCCCCCAACCCCTTCCTCAGCACCGTTGCCTCAGCTTAGCTTTCAAGGGGCCCAGAGTCCCGGTCCACCCATCCTTCAGAAGAACAAGCGCACAGGCAGCCCACTGCATCGGTCCTCCAAGTCCCAGGTGCCTTTTCATCATCTAAACAAAAACAACAAAAATACACACACCGCCCTGGCAGTCAGCATCCCATCACTCAACAAGGACCTACCCCCGCAACGTCCCCCACCTCACGCGCACCCGGCTGATCCGTGCCCATTCCGGACGAGGACGAACGCCACCCCCTGCGGCCCCTAGAGATACCACAGGATACACAAAGTTACCGTCACTCTGCCAAAAAAGGAAGAACGAACCACACCAGCCCCGCGCCCCTCCCCTCTGCGACCCAGCTCACCTCAAACGCGCATCGAGGCCCAAAGGCAGCCGGCGCACAACCTGCAGAACCAGAGACAAACGCTTCCATTGAGTGGCCGTACGACAGACACCTTGCTCTCAAACAACAGCCTGGCCTTCAACCCCCTCACCTCTCGGACCTCTCGTCGGCACGCGGCGTCTCCCCTCCGAAGCCTGCGGGCGGCACCTGCAAGAACCCAAGCAAGAAAGGACCCGCTCAGGTGCTGCGGGACTCTCAGGACACCCGCACCAACCGCCCCCATCTCAGACACGCACCTTTCCCTCGACAGCTCACCTGCCTGGCCTCCAGCAGATACGGTTGCCATCTTGAGGCTCGCCCACCACCTGCAAGAGCCAAACGCACGTTGCTCACAACCACCTGCAACGCGGCACCTCAGGACGAATCGCTACGCTTCAGCCCACCCATCACCGCTCACCCTGTGCGATTCCCCTACGGTGCCCAGATCCCGCTCGGCTCCTCGCATGCGCCCAAAGAAAAATTACCACAATGGGCTCGTAGAGCCAACAGCCACATCTTCCCTCTAGCTACACCGCACACCAACTCACCTGCTGACAGCGCCGCCCTCCATCACCCTGCACGACTCCTCCCTCGGCACCTGCCAAACCGATACCAAACAAGTCACCTGCATGCACGGCCACAGCTGAACCACGACACAGGTCTCGATCGCATGTAGGAACACCCCCTTGAGAGCCCAACTAGGGCGGCTCCTAAACATAAGCACAATACATCAAACATTAAGCCCAGCACACAGACAAACCACAACACCCTTGACATGCTACCTGCTCAGCTAAGACTCCAGCTCCCTCTCCCAGACACCTACGGTTCTTCCCTGGGGGCCCAGCCCACAAAACCCAACAGGAATTACTTCCCTCACCCACCGACAACAGCCACTTGATCCAAGACGGCTGCAAAACTCCTCCCCGCTCAAAGCCTGGGCGCATCCCTAGATGCCAGCACCACCCACCTTGCCCTGACTCTACATCCCCGGGCAGGGCGGCTCCAAGACACACACAGAACAACGCTACACAGAACGCTACAAGCAATGCACCCCGAAGGATGAGAGGCAGCTCTCGGAGAGAACGACGACACCCAGATGGAACCCCCCGTCCGGCAAGACCGCCTGCGGGACCCCGACGGTGACGTCGGCAGGCCCTACGGCAACACCAGAGAACGCCAACAGCTTCGCGGCCCGTGACAAGGGCTTCCTCTCACAACCGAGACGACAGACGCGCAACCAGCCCAGCTTCAAGACCTAACCGCCTACGGATGCAAGGAAGAAACGCCAGTCCCCAAAAAACTCACAGCCACAGAGCGGCGCCGCTCACGCGGCCGGGAACGACGCCGCCCAAGACGACCGTCCGAGACGCCAAAACGATCCACGCCTGAAGCTTGCGACGCCAAAAGAGAGGCGCCCGATGGGCGCCGAGCCCACGACTAGGGCCTCGCCGGGCACTACCAACGCTGCCGAGGCACCTGCCCGGCTCCTAAAGAACAAAGAGAGCAACCGAGACCCGAGGAAGGTCGGAGACACCCAACACAAAACACACACACTGCACAATAACACGCACAGCCTGGAACCCCCCTGCCCGCCACACGTTCCCGTCACGTTGAAGAGGAACCTGCTCCTTTTCCCTGCTCCCAAAGGGGACCGCTTCCCAGACAGCCCGCTCCGCTGCACCATCCTTAAAACCCCTCCCTCCCGCAACCCCTTCCTCAGCACCGTTGCCTCAACTTAGCTTTCAAGGGGCCCAGAGTCCCGGTCCACCCATCCTTCAGAAGAACAAGCGCACAGGCAGCCCACTGCATCGGTCCTCCAAGTCCCAGGTGCCTTTTCATCATCTAAACAAAAACAACAAAAATACACACACCGCCCTGTCAGTCAGCATCTCGTCACTCAACAAGGACCTACCCCCGCAACGTCCCCCACCTCACGCGCACCCGGCTGATCCGTGCCCATTCCGGACGAGGACGAACGCCATCCCCTGCGGCCCCTAGAGATACCACAGGATACACAAAGTTACCGTCACTCTGCCAAAAAAGGAAGAACGAACCACACCAGCCCCGCGCCCCTCCCCTCTGCGACCCAGCTCACCTCAAACGCGCATCCAGGCCCAAAGGCAGCCGGCGCACAACCTGCAGAACCAGAGACAAACGCTTCCATTGAGTGGCCGTACGACAGACACCTTGCTCTCAAACAACAGCCTGGCCTTCAACCCCCTCACCTCTCGGACCTCTCGTCGGCACGCGGCGTCTCCCCTCCGAAGCCTGTGGGCGGCACCTGCAAGAACCCAAGCAAGAAAGGACCCGCTCAGGTGCTGCGGGACTCTCAGGACACCCGCACCAACCCGCCCCCATCTCAGACACGCACCTTTCCCTCGACAGCTCACCTGCCTGGCCTCCAGCAGATACGGTCGCCACCTTGAGGCTCGCCCACCACCTGCAAGAGCCAAACGCACGTTGCTCACAACCACCTGCAACGCGGCACCTCAGGACGAATCGCTACGCTTCAGCCCACCCGTCACCGCTCACCCTGTGCGATTCCCCTCCGGTGCCCAGATCCCACTCGGCTCCTCGCATGCGCCCAAAGAAAAATTACCACAATGGGCTCGTAGAGCCAACAGCCACATCTTCCCTCTAGCTACACCACACACCAACTCACCTGCTGACAGCGCCGCCCTCCATCACCCTGCACGACTCCTCCCTCGGCACCTGCCAAACCGATGTCAAACAAGTCACCTGCACGCACGGCCACAGCTGAACCACGACACGGGTCTCGATCGCATGTAGGAACACCCCCTTGAGAGCCCAACTAGGGCGGCTCCTAAACATAAGCACAATACATCAAACATTAAGCCCAGCACACAGACAAGCCAGAACACCCTTGACATGCTACCTGCTCAGCTAAGACTCCAGCTCCCTCCCCCAGACACCTACGGTTCTTCCCTGGGGGCCCAGCCCACAAAACCCAACAGGATTTCCTCCCCTCACCCACCGACAACAGCCAGTCGATCCAAGACGGCTGCAAAATTCCTTCCCCCCCTCCACCCCCCCCAAAAGCCTGGGCGCATCCCTAGATGCCAGCACCACCCACCTTGCCCTGACTCTACATCCCCGGGCAGGGCGGCTCCAAGACACACACAGAACAACGCTACACAGAACGCTACAAGCAATGCACCCCGAAGGATGAGAGGCAGCTCTCGGAGAGAACGACGACACCCAGATGGAACCCCCCGTCCGGCAAGACCGCCTGCGGGACCCCGACGGTGACGTCGGCAGGCCCTACGGCAACACCAGAGAACGCCAACAGCTTCGCGGCCCGTGACAAGGGCTTCCTCTCACAACCGAGACGACAGACGCGCAACCAGCCCAGCTTCAAGACCTAACCGCCTACGGATGCAAGGAAGAAACGCCAGTCCCCAAAAAACTCACAGCCACAGAGCGGCGCCGCTCACGCGGCCGGGAACGACGCCGCCCAAGACGACCGTCCGAGACGCCAAAACGATCCACGCCTGAAGCTTGCGACGCCAAAAGAGAAGCGCCCGATGGGCGCCGAGCCCACGACTAGGGCCTCGCCGAGCCCTAGTAACGCTGCCGAGGCACCTGCCCGGCTCCTAAAGAACAAACAGAGCAACCGAGACCCGAGGAAGGTCGGAGACACCCAACACAAAACACAGACACGCTGCACAATAACGCGCACAGCCTGGAACCGCCCTGCCCGCCACACGTTCCCGTCACGTTGAAGAGGAACCTGCTCCTTTTCCCTGCTCCCAAAGGGGACCGCTTCCCAGACAGCCCGCTCCGCTGCACCATCCTTAAAACCCCTCCCTCCCCCAACCCCTTCCTCAGCACCGTTGCCTCAGCTTAGCTTTCAAGGGGCCCAGAGTCCCGGTCCACCCATCCTTCAGAAGAACAAGCGCACAGGCAGCCCACTGCATCGGTCCTCCAAGTCCCAGGTGCCTTTTCATCATCTAAACAAAAACAACAAAAATACACACACCGCCCTGGCAGTCAGCATCCCATCACTCAACAAGGACCTACCCCCGCAACGTCCCCCACCTCACGCGCACCCGGCTGATCCGTGCCCATTCCAGACGAGGACGAACGCCACCCCCTGCGGCCCCTAGAGATACCACAGGATACACAAAGTTACCGTCGCTCTGCCAAAAAAGGAAGAACGAACCACACCAGCCCCGCGCCCCTCCCCTCTGCGACCCAGCTCACCTCAAACGCGCATCCAGGCCCAAAGGCAGCCGGCGCACAACCTGCAGAACCAGAGACAAACGCTTCCATTGAGTGGCCGTACGACAGACACCTTGCTCTCAAACAACAGCCTGGCCTTCAACCCCCTCACCTCTCGGACCTCTCGTCGGCATGCGGCGTCTCCCCTCCGAAGCCTGTGGGCGGCACCTGCAAGAACCCAAGCAAAAAAGGACCCGCTCAGGTGCTGCGGGACTCTCAGGACACCCGCACCAACCCCCCCCATCTCAGACACGCACCTTTCCCTCGACAGCTCACCTGCCTGGCCTCCAGCAGATACGGTCGCCACCTTGAGGCTCGCCCACCACCTGCAAGAGCCAAACGCATGTTGCTCACAACCACCTGCAACGCGGCACCTCAGGACGAATCGCTACGCTTCAGCCCACCCGTCACCGCTCACCCTGTGCGATTCCCCTCCGGTGCCCAGATCCCGCTCGGCTCCTCGCATGCGCCCAAAGAAAAATTACCACAATGGGCTCGTAGAGCCAACAGCCACATCTTCCCTCTAGCTACACCACACACCAACTCACCTGCTGACAGCGCCGCCCTCCATCACCCTGCACGACTCCTCCCTCGGCACCTGCCAAACCGATGTCAAACAAGTCACCTGCACGCACGGCCACAGCTGAACCACGACACGGGTCTCGATCGCATGTAGGAACACCCCCTTGAGAGCCCAACTAGGGCGGCTCCTAAACATAAGCACAATACATCAAACATTAAGCCCAGCACACAGACAAGCCAGAACACCCTTGACATGCTACCTGCTCAGCTAAGACTCCAGCTCCCTCCCCCAGACACCTACGGTTCTTCCCTGGGGGCCCACAAAACCCAACAGGATTTCCTCCCCTCACCCACCGACAACAGCCAGTCGATCCAAGACGGCTGCAAAATTCCTTCCCCCGCTCCACCCCCCCCAAAAGCCTGGGCGCATCCCTAGATGCCAGCACCACCCACCTTGCCCTGACTCTACATCCCCGGGCAGGGCGGCTCCAAGACAAACACAGAACAACGCTACACAGAACGCTACAAGCAATGCACCCCGAAGGATGAGAGGCAGCTCTCGGAGAGAACGACGACACCCAGATGGAACCCCCCGTCCGGCAAGACCGCCTGCGGGACCCCGACGGTGACGTCGGCAGGCCCTACGGCAACGCCAGAGAACGCCAACAGCTTCGCGGCCCGTGACAAGAGCTTCCTCTCACAACCGAGACGACAGACGCGCAACCAGCCCAGCTTCAAGACCTAACCGCCTACGGATGCAAGGAAGAAACGCCAGTCCCCAAAAAACTCACAGCCACAGAGCGGCGCCGCTCACGCGGCCGGGAACGACGCCGCCCAAGACGACCGTCCGAGACGCCAAAACGATCCACGCCTGAAGCTTGCGACGCCAAAAGAGAAGCGCCCGATGGGCGCCGAGCCCACGACTAGGGCCTCGCCGAGCCCTAGTAACGCTGCCGAGGCACCTGCCCGGCTCCTAAAGAACAAAGAGAGCAACCGAGACCCGAGGAAGGTCGGAGACACCCAACACAAAACACACACGCTGCACAATAACGCACACAGCCTGGAACCGCCCTGCCCGCCACACGTTCCCGTCACGTTGAAGAGGAACCTGCTCCTTTTCCCTGCTCCCAAAGGGGACCGCTTCCCAGACAGCCCGCTCCGCTGCACCATCCTTAAAACCCCTCCCTCCCCCAACCCCTTCCTCAGCACCGTTGCCTCAACTTAGCTTTCAAGGGGCCCAGAGTCCCGGTCCACCCATCCTTCAGAAGAACAAGCGCACAGGCAGCCCACTGCATCGGTCCTCCAAGTCACAGGTGCCTTTTCATCATCTAAACAAAAACAACAAAAATACACACACCGCCCTGTCAGTCAGCATCCCATCACTCAACAAGGACCTACCCCGCAACGTCCCCCACCTCACGCGCACCCGGCTGATCCGTGCCCATTCCGGACGAGGACGAACGCCACCCCCTGCGGCCCCTAGAGATACCACAGGATACACAAAGTTACCGTCACTCTGCCAAAAAAGGAAGAACGAACCACACCAGCCCCGCGCCCCTCCCCTCTGCGACCCAGCTCACCTCAAACGCGCATCCAGGCCCAAGGGCAGCCGCCGCACAACCTGCAGAACCAGAGACAAACGCTTCCATTGAGTGGCCGTACGACAGACACCTTGCTCTCAAACAACAGCCTGGCCTTCAACCCCCTCACCTCTCGGACCTCTCGTCGGCACGCGGCGTCTCCCCTCCGAAGCCTGCGGGCGGCACCTGCAAGAACCCAAGCAAAAAAGGACCCGCTCAGGTGCTGCGGGACTCTCAGGACACCCGCACCAACCCCCCCCATCTCAGACACGCACCTTTCCCTCGACAGCTCACCTGCCTGGCCCCCATCAGATACGGCTGCCATCTTGAGGCTCGCCCACCACCTGCAAGAGCCAAACGCACGTTGCTCACAACCACCTGCAACGCGGCACCTCAGGACGAATCGCTACGCTTCAGCCCACCCGTCACCGCTCACCCTGTGCGATTCCCCTCCGGTGCCCAGATCCCGCTCGGCTCCTCGCATGCACCCAAAGAAAAATTACCACAATGGGCTCGTAGAGCCAACAGCCACATCTTCCCTCTAGCTACACCACACACCAACTCACCTGCTGACAGCGCCGCCCTCCATCACCCTGCACGACTCCTCCCTCGGCACCTGCCAAACCGATGTTAAACAAGTCACCTGCATGCACGGCCACAGCTGAACCATGACACAGGTCTCGATCGCATGTAGGAACACCCCCTTGAGAGCCCAACTAGGGCGGCTCCTAAACATAAGCACAATACATCAAACATTAAGCCCAGCACACAGACAAACCACAACACCCTTGACATGCTACCTGCTCAGCTAAGACTCCAGCTCCCTCTCCCAGACACCTACGGTTCTTCCCTGGGGGCCCAGCCCACAAAACCCAACAGGAATTACTTCCCTCACCCACCGACAACAGCCACTTGATCCAAGACGGCTGCAAAACTCCTCCCCCCCCTCCACCCCCCCCAAAAGCCTGGGCGCATCCCTAGATGCCAGCACCACCCACCTTGCCCTGACTCTACATCCCCGGGCAGGGCGGCTCCAAGACACACACAGAACAACGCTACACAGAACGCTACAAGCAATGCACCCCGAAGGATGAGAGGCAGCTCTCGGAGAGAACGACGACACCCAGACGGAAACCCCCGTCCGGCAAGACCGCCTGCGGGACCCCGACAGTGACGTCGGCAGGCCCTACGGCAACACCAGAGAACGCCAACAGCTTCGTGGCCCGTGACAAGAGCTTCCTCTCACAACCGAGACGACAGACGCGCAACCAGCCCAGCTTCAAGACCTAACCGCCTACGGATGCAAGGAAGAAACGCCAGTCCCCAAAAAACTCACAGCCACAGAGCGGCGCCGCTCACGCGGCCGGGAACGACGCCGCCCAAGACGACCGTCCGAGACGCCAAAACGATCCATGCCTGAAGCTTGCGACGCCAAAAGAGAAGCGCCCGATGGGCGCCGAGCCCACGACTAGGGCCTCGCCGAGCCCTAGTAACGCTGCCGAGGCACCTGCCCGGCTCCTAAAGAACAAACAGAGCAACCGAGACCCGAGGAAGGTCGGAGACACCCAACACAAAACACACACGCTGCACAATAACGCACACAGCCTGGAACCGCCCTGCCCGCCACACGTTCCCGTCACGTTGAAGAGGAACCTGCTCCTTTTCCCTGCTCCCAAACGGGACCGCTTCCCAGACAGCCCGCTCCGCTGCACCATCCTTAAAACCCCTCCCTCCCCCAACCCCTTCCTCAGCACCGTTGCCTCAACTTAGCTTTCAAGGGGCCCAGAGTCCCGGTCCACCCATCCTTCAGAAGAACAAGCGCACAGGCAGCCCACTGCATCGGTCCTCCAAGTCCCAGCTGCCTTTTCATCATCTAAACAAAAACAACAAAAATACACACACCGCCCTGTCAGTCAGCATCCCATCACTCAACAAGGACCTACCCCGCAACGTCCCCCACCTCACGCGCACCCGGCTGATCCGTGCCCATTCCGGACGAGGACGAACGCCACCCCCTGCGGCCCCTAGAGATACCACAGGATACACAAAGTTACCGTCACTCTGCCAAAAAAGGAAGAACGAACCACACCAGCCCCGCGCCCCTCCCCTCTGCGACCCAGCTCACCTCAAACGCGCATCCAGGCCCAAGGGCAGCCGCCGCACAACCTGCAGAACCAGAGACAAACGCTTCCATTGAGTGGCCGTACGACAGACACCTTGCTCTCAAACAACAGCCTGGCCTTCAACCCCCTCACCTCTCGGACCTCTCGTCGGCATGCGGCGTCTCCCCTCCGAAGCCTGCGGGCGGCACCTGCAAGAACCCAAGCAAAAAAGGACCCGCTCAGGTGCTGCGGGACTCTCAGGACACCCGCACCAACCCCCCCCATCTCAGACACACACCTTTCCCTCGACAGCTCACCTGCCTGGCCCCCATCAGATACGGTTGCCATCTTGAGGCTCGCCCACCACCTGCAAGAGCCAAACGCACGTTGCTCACAACCACCTGCAACGCGGCACCTCAGGACGAATCGCTACGCTTCAGCCCACCCGTCACCGCTCACCCTGTGCGATTCCCCTCCGGTGCCCAGATCCCGCTCGGCTCCTCGCACGCGCCCAAAGAAAAATTACCACAATGGGCTCGTAGAGCCAACAGCCACATCTTCCCTCTAGCTACACCACACACCCACTCACCTGCTGACAGCGCCGCCCTCCATCACCCTGCACGACTCCTCCCTCGGCACCTGCCAAACCGATGTCAAACAAGTCACCTGCACGCACGGCCACAGCTGAACCACGACACGGGTCTCGATCGCATGTAGGAACACCCCCTTGAGAGCCCAACTAGGGCGGCTCCTAAACATAAGCACAATACATCAAACATTAAGCCCAGCACACAGACAAACCACAACACCCTTGACATGCTACCTGCTCAGCTAAGACTCCAGCTCCCTCTCCCAGACACCTACGGTTCTTCCCTGGGGGCCCAGCCCACAAAACCCAACAGGAATTACTTCCCTCACCCACCGACAACAGCCACTTGATCCAAGACGGCTGCAAAACTCCTCCCCGCTCAAAGCCTGGGCGCATCCCTAGATGCCAGCACCACCCACCTTGCCCTGACTCTACATCCCCGGGCAGGGCGGCTCCAAGACACACACAGAACAACGCTACAAGCAATGCACCCCGAAGGATGAGAGGCAGCTCTCGGAGAGAACGGCGACACCCAGACGGAAACCCCCGTCCGGCAAGACCGCCTGCGGGACCCCGACGGTGACGTCGGCAGGCCCTACGGCAACACCAGAGAACGCCAACAGCTTCGTGGCCCGGGACAAGAGCTTCCTCTCACAACCGAGACGACAGACGCGCAACCAGCCCAGCTTCAAGACCTAACCGCCTACGGATGCAAGGAAGAAACGCCAGTCCCCAAAAAACTCACAGCCACAGAGCGGCGCCGCTCACGCGGCCGGGAACGACGACGCCCAAGACGACCGTCCGAGACGCCAAAACGATCCACGCCTGAAGCTTGCAACGCCAAAAGAGAAGCGCCCGATGGGCGCCGAGCCCACGACTAGGGCCTCGCCGAGCCCTAGTAACGCTGCCGAGGCACCTGCCCGGCTCCTAAAGAACAAACAGAGCAACCGAGACCCGAGGAAGGTCGGAGACACCCAACACAAAACACACACGCTGCACAATAACGCACACAGCCTGGAACCGCCCTGCCCGCCACACGTTCCCGTCACGTTGAAGAGGAACCTGCTCCTTTTCCCTGCTCCCAAACGGGACCGCTTCCCAGACAGCCCGCTCCGCTGCACCATCCTTAAAACCCCTCCCTCCCCCAACCCCTTCCTCAGCACCGTTGCCTCAACTTAGCTTTCAAGGGGCCCAGAGTCCCGGTCCACCCATCCTTCAGAAGAACAAGCGCACAGGCAGCCCACTGCATCGGTCCTCCAAGTCCCAGGTGCCTTTTCATCATCTAAACAAAAACAACAAAAATACACACACCGCCCTGGCAGTCAGCATCCCATCACTCAACAAGGACCTACCCCGCAACGTCCCCCACCTCACGTGCACCCGGCTGATCCGTGCCCATTCCGGACGAGGACGAACGCCATCCCCTGTGGCCCCTAGAGATACCACAGGACACACAAAGTTACCGTCGCTCTGCCAAAAAAGGAAGAACGAACCACACCAGCCCCGCGCCCCTCCCCTCTGCGACCCAGCTCACCTCAAACGCGCATCCAGGCCCAAGGGCAGCCGCCGCACAACCTGCAGAACCAGAGACAAACGCTTCCATTGAGTGGCCGTACGACAGACACCTTGCTCTCAAACAACAGCCTGGCCTTCAACCCCCTCACCTCTCGGACCTCTCGTCGGCATGCGGCGTCTCCCCTCCGAAGCCTGCGGGCGGCACCTGCAAGAACCCAAGCAAAAAAGGACCCGCTCAGGTGCTGCGGGACTCTCAGGACACCCGCACCAACCCTCCCCATCTCAGACACGCACCTTTCCCTCGACAGCTCACCTGCCTGGCCTCCATCAGATACGGTCGCCACCTTGAGGCTCGCCCACCACCTGCAAGAGCCAAACGCACGTTGCTCACAACCACCTGCAACGCGGCACCTCAGGACGAATCGCTACGCTTCAGCCCACCCGTCACCGCTCACCCTGTGCGATTCCCCTCCGGTGCCCAGATCCCGCTCGGCTCCTCGCATGCGCCCAAAGAAAAGTTACCACAATGGGCT
>NW_026990396.1:0-13124 GCF_963921805.1 Phalacrocorax carbo | reverse complement strand
CCTCCCATGACCCCCTTGAACCCCTGACCCCCCCCAGCCCCCCAACGACCCCCCCAGCCCCCCCCCCGACACCCTGCCCCCCCGCCCCATCCCCCCACCACCCCCCTGGGCCCTCCCCGCCCTCCCCACCCCCCCCGACCCCCCAGCCCCCCCCCCGCCCCCCCCCCCGCCCCCCTGACCCCCCCGCGCCCCCTCCCCCAGCATCTTCCTGACGGCGGCGCTGGGGCTGCCGGAGGCGCTGATCCCGGTGCAGCTGCTGTGGGTGAACCTGGTGACGGACGGGCTGCCGGCCACGGCGCTGGGCTTCAACCCCCCCCGACCTGGACATCATGGACAAGCCCCCCCGCAGCCCCAAGGAGCCCCTCATCAGCGGCTGGCTCTTCTTCCGCTACCTGGCCATCGGCGGTGAGGCCGCCCCCCCCGCGACCCCCGGCCCTCCCCCACACAGGGACCCCCCCCCCGTGGTGGGCCCAGGGAGACCCCGGCGGTGACCCCCCCATAGACCCCCGCAGTGACCCCCCCCATAGACCCCCGCAGTGACCCCCCCCATAGACCCCCACAGTGACCCCCCCCATAGACCCCCGCAGTGACCCCCCCCATAGACCCCCACAGTGACCCCCCCCATAGACCCCCGCAGTGACCCCCCCCATAGACCCCCGCAGTGACCCCCCCCATAGACCCCCACAGTGACCCCCCCCATAGACCCCCGCAGTGACCCCCCCCCATAGACCCCCGCAGTGACCCCCCCATAGACCCCCCGCAGTGACCCCCCCCCATAGACCCCCACAGTGACCCCCCCCCCATAGACCCCCCGCAGTGACCCCCCCCATAGACCCCCCCATGGTGCCCCTTGGAGCCCCCCATAGTGACACCCCCCCCAGAGACCCCCCCCGTGGTGCCCCCTTGGAGCCCCCCATAGTGACCCCCCCCATAGACCCCCCCGTGGTGCCCTTTGGAGCCCCCCGCAGTGACCCCCCCCATAGACCCCCCCGTGGTGCCCCTTGGAGCCCCCCGCAGTGACCCCCCCCCCATAGACCCCCGCAGTGACCCCCCCCCATAGACCCCCCCCGTGGTGCCCCTTGGAGCCCCCCGCAGTGACCCCCCCCCCATAGACCCCCGCAGTGACCCCCCCCCATAGACCCCCCCGTGGTGCCCCTTGGAGCCCCCCATAGTGACCCCCCCCCCATAGACCCCCCCCGTGGCCCCGTGGTGCCCCTTGAAGCCCCCCACAGTGACCCCCCCCATAGACCCCCCCATGGTGCCCCTTGGAGCCCCCCACAGTGACCCCCCCCCATAGACCCCCCCCGTGGTGCCCCTTGGAGCCCCCCATAGTGACCCCCCCCATAGACCCCCCCATGGTGCCCCTTGGAGCCCCCCGCAGTGACCCCCCCCATAGACCCCCCCCGTGGTGCCCCTTGGAGCCCCCCATAGACCCCCCCGTGGTGCCCCTTGGAGCCCCCCGCAGTGACCCCCCCCCATAGACCCCCGCAGTGACCCCCCCCATAGACCCCCACAGTGACCCCCCCCCATAGACCCCCACAGTGACCCCCCCCCCATAGACCCCCCGCAGTGACCCCCCCCCATAGACCCCCCCCATGGTGCCCCTTGGAGTCCCCCATAGTGACCCCCCCCCCATAGACCCCCGCAGTGACCCCCCCCCCATAGACCCCCCCGTGGTGCCCCTTGGAGCCCCCCATAGTGACCCCCCCCATAGACCCCCCCCATGGTGCCCCTTGGAGCCCCCCGCAGTGACCCCCCCCCCAGAGACCCCCCCCGTGGTGCCCCTTGGAGCCCCCCGCAGTGACCCCCCCCCCCAGAGACCCCCCCCGTGGTGCCCCTTGGAGCCCCCCACAGTGACCCCCCCCCCATAGACCCCCCCGTGGTGCCCCTTGGAGCCCCCCGCAGTGACCCCCCCCCCATAGACCCCCCCCGTGGTGCACCTTGGAGCCCCCCGCAGTGACCCCCCCCCCATAGACCCCCCCGTGGTGCGCCTTGGAGCCCCCCATAGTGACCCCCCCCCCATAGACCCCCGCAGTGACCCCCCCCATAGACCCCCCGTGGTGGCCCCGGGGAGCCCCCCCCCCCGCAGTGGACCCCCCCCCCGACCCCCCGGGCCCCCCCCTCACCCCCCGCCCCCCCCCCCAGGGTACGTGGGTGCCGCCACCGTGGGCGCGGCCCGCCTGGTGGTTCCTCTACGCTGAGGACGGTCCCGGCGTCACCTACCACCAGCTGGTGAGTGCGGGACCCTCCCCCCACCCGGGGGCACCCACCCCCCCGTGGTGGCCCCAAGGTGCCCGTGGTGGCCCCAAGGTCCCTGTGGTGGCCCCAAGGTGCCCGTGGTGGCCCCAAGGTTCTCCTGGTGGCCCCAAGGTCCCCGTGGTGGGCCCCAAGGTCCTCGTGGTGGCCCCAAGGTGCTCGTGGTGGCCCCAAGGTGCCCGTGGTGGCCCCAAGGTTCTCGTGGTGGCCCCAAGGTTCTCGTGGTGGCCCCAAGGTGCCCGTGGTGGCCCCAAGGTCCCTGTGGTGGCCCCAAGGTTCTCGTGGTGGCCCCAAGGTCCCTGTGGTGGCCCCAAGGTGCTCATGGTGGCCCCAAGGTCCCTGTGGTGGCCCCAAGGTTCTCGTGGTGGCCCCAAGGTCCCTGTGGTGGCCCCAAGGTGCTTGTGGTGGCCCCAAGGTCCCTGTGGTGGGCCCCCAGGTCCCTGTGGTGGCCCCAAGGTTCTCCTGGTGGCCCCAAGGTCCCCGTGGTGGCCCCAAGGTGCTCGTGGTGGCCCCAAGGTCCCTGTGGTGGCCCCAAGGCCCCCGTGGTGGCCCCAAGGTCCTCGTGGTGGCCCCAAGGTGCTCGTGGTGGCCCCAAGGCCCCTGTGGTGGCCCCAAGGTCCCTGTGGTGGCCCCAAGGTTCTCGTGGTGGCCCCAAGGTCCCCTCTGGTGGCCCCAAGGTCCCTGTGGTGGCCCCAAGGCCCCCCCGTGGCCCCGCCATCCCTAACGGTGACCCCGGGGTCCCCCGTCATGACCCCACCGACCCCGTCACCTCCCGGGTGTCCCCACGGCGGTGACGCCCCCCCACGGTGCCGCGGTGCCGTTCCCACGGCGACACTGACACGGTGACGCGGTGGACACAGTGACATGGTGACGCGGTGACACTGGCGCGGTGACGCGGTGACACCGGCACAGCGATGTGGTGACACCAATGCGGTGACACGGTGACGTGGTGACACGGTGACACTGACGCGGTGACATGGTGACGTGGTGACATTGTGAGACTGACGTGGTGACGTGGTGACGTGGTGACGCGTGATGGTGACACCGACGCGGTGACACGGTGCTGGTGACACGGTGACTCCGACGCGGTGACGCTGACGTGGTGACACGGTGATGGGGTGACACGGTGACGCGGTGCTGCGGTGACGTGGTGCCGGTGCCGCGGTGAGGCTGACGCAGTGACACGGTGACGCTGACGTGGTGACGCGGTGACACGGTGCCGCGGTGACACTGACACAGTGATGGGGGTGCCGCGGTGACACGGTGACGGGGTGACACGGTGACACTGACGTGGTGACACGGTGGACGTGACGCGGTGAGGGGGTGGCACTGATGCGGTGATGTGGTGACAGTGCTGCGGTGCCGTTCCCACGGTGACACCGACACGGTGACACTGATGTGGTGACGCGGTGACACCGACGCGGTGACGCTGACGCGGTGACGGGGTGACACGTGGTGGTGACACCGACACGGCGACATGGTGCCGGTGCTGCGGTGAGGCTGACGCGGTGACAGTGACGCGGTGACACGCGGTGACGTGGTGACACGGTGACGGGGTGACACGGTGACGGGATCACACAGTGACGCGGTGATGGGGTGATACGGTGATGGGGTGCCGCGATGACGGGGTGACGGGGTGACGCGGTGACACGGTGACGGGGTGACACGGTGACACGCGGTGACGCGGTGACACGGTGATGGGGTGACGCGGTGCCGGTGACGCAGGGTGCCGCGGGGTGACACGGGGTGACACGGGGTGACACGGGGTGATGCGGTGCCAGGGTGACACGCGGGGTGACGGGGTGCCGGTGACACGGGGTGACGCGGTGCCGGTGACACGGGGTGACACGCGGGGTGACAGGGTGCTGGTGACACGGGGTGACACGGGGTGACACGGGGTGACACGGGGTGCCGGTGCCGGGGTGACGTGGGGTGACACGGGGTGACACGGGGTGACGCGGTGCCGGTGACACGGGGTGACACGCGGGGTGACAGGGTGCTGGTGACACGGGGTGACACGGGGTGACACGGGGTGACACGGGGTGCCGGTGCCGGGGTGACGTGGGGTGACACGGGGTGACACGGGGTGACGCGGTGCCGGTGACACGGGGTGACACGCGGGGTCATGGGGTGCCGGTGACACGGGGTGACACGGGGTGATGCGGTGCCGGTGCCGGGGTGACACGGGGTGACACAGGGTGACACGCGGGGTGACACGGGGTGACACGCGGGGTGACGCGGTGCCGGGGTGACACGGGGTGCCGCGGGGTGACACGGGGTGACACGGTGCTGGTGACACGGGGTGCCGTGGGGTGACATGGGGTGACATGTGGGGTGACGCGGTGCCGGTGACACGGGGTGACACGCGGTGACACGGGGTGACATGTGGGGTGACGCGGTGCCGGTGACACGGGGTGCCGTGGGGTGACATGGGGTGACACGTGGGGTGACGCGGTGCCGGTGACACGGGGTGACACGCGGTGACACGGGGTGACACGGGGTGACATGTGGGGTGACGCGGTGCCGGTGACACGGGGTGCCGCGGGGTGACACGGGGTGACACGCGGTGACGCGGTGCCGGTGCCGGGGTGACACGGGGTGACACGTGGTGACGGGGTGCCGGTGACACGGGGTGACACGCGGGGTGACGGGGTGCCGCGGGGTGACACGGGGTGACACGCGGTGACGCGGTGCCGGTGCTGGGGTGACACGGGGTGCCGCGGGGTGACACGGGGTGCTGCGGGGTGACACGGGGTGACACGCGGGGTGACACAGGGTGACACAGGGTGCCGCGGGGTGACACGGGGTGCTGCGGGGTGACACAGGGTGACACGCGGGGTGACACGGGGTGACACAGGGTGACACGCGGTGACACGCGGGGTGACGCGGGGTGACACGGGGTGACGCGGTGCCGGTGCGGCAGACGCACTTCATGCAGTGCTCGGAGCACAACGCCGACTTCGCGGGCCTCGAGTGCGAGATCTTCGAGTCGCCGGTGCCCATGACCATGGCGCTCTCCGTCCTCGTCACCATCGAGATGTGCAACGCCCTCAACAGGTGCGCCGCCCTCCTCGCCCTCCTCATCCTCGCCCCTTCCTTCCTCACCCCCTCCTCATCATCGTTGCCCCTTCCCCCCTCCTCATCGCCATCGCCCCTTCCTCCCCCTCCTCATCGTCACCCCTTCCTCCCCCTCCTCATCATCACCACCCTCCCCTACCCCACCATCCTCCCCTCCCCCACCTTCCTCCCCACCCCCACCTTCCTCCCCACCATCATCACCATCACCACCATCTTCACCACCACCTTCTTCATCACCACCATCTTCATCCCCACCTTCTTCATCCCCACTTTCTTCATCCCCACCTTCCTCATCACCACCATCTTCATCACCATCACCACCATCTTCTTCATCGCCTTTTTCTTCATCACCATCTTCATCCCCACCTTCTTCATCACCACCATCTTCATCCCCACCTTCTTCATCACCACCTTCATCACCACCATCTTCATCCCCACCTTCTTCATCCCCACCTTCTTCATCCCCACCTTCATCACCACCATCTTCATCCCCACCTTCTTCATCCCCACCTTCTTCATCACCACCTTCATCACCACCATCTTCATCCCCACCTTCTTCATCACCACCTTCATCACCACCATCTTCATCCCCACCTTCTTCATCCCCACCTTCTTCATCCCCACCTTCATCACCACCATCTTCATCCCCACCTTCTTCATCACCACCTTCATCACCACCATCTTCATCACCACCATCTTCATCCCCACCTTCCTCATCCCCACCTTCCTCATCCCCACCATCTTCATCACCACCATCTTCATCACCACCTTCTTCATCACCTTCTTCTTCATCCCCACCTTCTTCATCCCCACCTTCTTCATCACCACCTTCATCCCCACCTTCTTCACCACCATCTTCTTCACCACCATCTTCATCACCACCATCTTCATCACCATCATCTTCTTCACCACCTTCTTCTTCATCCCCACCTTCTTCATCCCACCTTCTTCATCACCACCTTCATCACCACCACCTTCATCACCACCATCTTCATCACCACCACCACCTTCTTCCTCGCCACCCTCACACCACCCCCATCTCCACCCCCGCCCCCCGGCGAGCCCCGCCCCCCGGCGGGCCCCGCCCCACGAGCCGCGTCCCTCCCCCAGCCTCTCGGAGAACCAATCGCTGCTGCGGATGCCGCCCTGGGTCAACATCTGGTTGGTGGGTTCCATCTGCCTCTCCATGTCGCTGCACTTCGTCATCCTCTACATCGACCCCCTGCCCGTAAGGGGGGGCGGGGCCGGGGGGGGGGCCATGGGGGCGGGGCCGGGGGGCGGGGCCATGGGGGTGGCCATGGGGGGGGTTGGTGGCCATGGGGGGGGTTGGTGGCCATGGGGGGGGTTGGTGGCCATTGTGAATGTGGCCATGGGGGGTTGGTGGCCATGGGGGGGGTTGGTGGCCATTGTGAATGTGGCCATGGGGGGTTGGTGGCCATGGGGGGGGTTGGTGGCCATGGGGGGGTTGGTGGCCATGGGGGGGGTAGGTGGCCAGGGGGGGTTGGTGGCCATTGTGAATGTGGCCATGGGGGGGGTAGGTGGCCATGGGGGGGTTGGTGGCCATTGTGAATGTGGCCATGGGGGGTTGGTGGCCATGGGGGGGGGTTGGTGGCCATTGGGAAGGTGGCCATGGGGGGGGTTGGTGGCCATGGGGGGGTTGGTGGCCATTGTGAATGTGGCCATATGGGGTAGGTGGCCATGGGGGGGGTTGGTGGCCTTTGGGGGGGGGTTGGTGGCCATGGGGCGGTTGGTGCCCATGTGGGGCGCTTGGTGGCCACCAGGGCTGGAGGCCGCAGGAGGGGGGGTTGCTGGCCACGGGTGGGGGGTGGTGTTGGTGGCCACGGTGGGGGATGGGGGGGGTGGCCCAGCCCGGCTCAGCCCGTGCGTCCCCTCCCCCCCCCCCACCCCCCAGATGATCTTCAAGCTGACGCCCCTGGACCTGACGCACTGGCTCATGGTGCTCAAGATCTCCTTCCCCGTCATCCTGCTGGACGAGGCCCTCAAGTTCGTCGCCAGGAACTACCTGGAGGGTGAGGGAGACGCCTCCGTCCGTCCGTCCGTCCCACCGTCCCCTCCTGCTCACCTCCCACCACCTCCTGCTCACCTCCATCCATGTCCCCGTCACCTCCACCATCTCTTTGTCCCCACCATCTCCCGCCTGTCCCTCGTGGTGCCCTCCCTGTGCCCTCCATCCCCTCCCCGTCCCCTCCACCATCTCCTGGTCACCTCCACCATCTCCTGGTCACCTCCATCCCCTCCCCGTCCCCTCCACCACCATCTCCTGGTCACCTCCACCATCTCCTGGTCACCTCCATCCCCTCCCGTCTCCTCCACCACCATCTCCTGGTCACCTCCACCATCTCCTGGTCACCTCCATCCCCTCCCCGTCCCCTCCACCACCATCTCCTGGTCACCTCCACCATCTCCTGGTCACCTCCATCCCCTCCCCGTCCCCTCCACCACCATCTCCTGGTCCCCTCCACCATCTCCTGGTCACCTCCATCCCCTCCCCGTCCCCTCCACCACCATCTCCTGGTCACCTCCACCATCTCCTGGTCCCCTCCACCATCTCCTGGTCACCTCCATCCCCTCCCCATCCCCTCCACCACCATCTCCTGGTCACCTCCACCATCTCCTGGTCCCCTCCACCATCTCCTGGTCACCTCCATCCCCTCCCCGTCCCCTCCATCACCATCTCCTGGTCACCTCCACCATCTCCTGGTCACCTCCATCCCCTCCTGGTCACCTCCATCCCCTCCCCATCCCCTCCACCACCATCTCCTGGTCACCTCCATCCCCTCCCCGTCCCCTCCATCACCATCTCCTGGTCCCCTCCACCATCTCCTGGTCACCTCCATCCCCTCCCGTCCCCTCCACCACCATCTCCTGGTCACCTCCACCATCTCCTGGTCACCTCCATCCCCTCCCCGTCCCCTCCACCACCATCTCCTGGTCACCTCCATCCCCTCCCCGTCCCCTCCACCACCATCTCCTGGTCCCCTCCACCATCTCCTGGTCACCTCCATCCCCTCCCCGTCCCCTCCACCACCATCTCCTGGTCACCTCCACCATCTCCTGGTCCCCTCCACCATCTCCTGGTCACCTCCATCCCCTCCCCGTCCCCTCCATCACCATCTCCTGGTCACCTCCACCATCTCCTGGTCACCTCCATCCCCTCCCCGTCCCCTCCACCACCATCTCCTGGTCCCCTCCATCCCCTCCCGTCCCCTCCACCACCATCTCCTGGTCACCTCCATCCCCTCCCCGTCCCCTCCATCACCATCTCCTGGTCACCTCCATCCCCTCCCCGTCCCCTCCACCACCATCTCCTGGTCACCTCCATCCCCTCCCCGTCCCCTCCACCATCTCCTGGTCACCTCCATCCCCTCCTGGTCACCTCCATCCCCTCCCCGTCCCCTCCACCACCATCTCCTGGTCACCTCCACCATCTCCTGGTCACCTCCATCCCCTCCCCGTCCCCTCCACCATCTCCTGGTCACCTCCACCATCTCCTGGTCACCTCCATCCCCTCCCCGTCCCCTCCACCACCATCTCCTGGTCACCTCCACCATCTCCTGGTCACCTCCATCCCCTCCCCGTCCCCTCCACCACCATCTCCTGGTCACCTCCATCCCCTCCCCATCCCCTCCATCACCATCTCCTGGTCACCTCCATCCCCTCCCCGTCCCCTCCACCATCTCCTGGTCACCTCCATCCCCTCCCGTCCCCTCCATCACCATCTCCTGGTCACCTCCACCAGCTCCTGGTCACCTCCATCCCCTCCCGTCCCCTCCATCACCATCTCCTGGTCACCTCCATCCCCTCCCCGTCCCCTCCACCATCTCCTGGTCACCTCCACCATCTCCTGGTCACCTCCACCATCTCCTGGTCACCTCCATCCCCTCCCCGTCCCCTCCACCACCATCTCCTGGTCCCCTCCACCATCTCCTGGTCACCTCCATCCCCTCCCCGTCCCCTCCATCACCATCTCCTGGTCACCTCCACCATCTCCTGGTCACCTCCATCCCCTCCCGTCCCCTCCACCACCATCTCCTGGTCACCTCCATCCCCTCCCCGTCCCCTCCACCACCATCTCCTGGTCCCCTCCACCATCTCCTGGTCACCTCCATCCCCTCCCCGTCCCCTCCACCACCATCTCCTGGTCACCTCCACCATCTCCTGGTCCCCTCCACCATCTCCTGGTCACCTCCATCCCCTCCCCGTCCCCTCCATCACCATCTCCTGGTCCCCTCCACCATCTCCTGGTCACCTCCATCCCCTCCCGTCCCCTCCACCACCATCTCCTGGTCACCTCCACCATCTCCTGGTCACCTCCATCCCCTCCCCGTCCCCTCCACCATCTCCTGGTCCCCTCCACCATCTCCTGGTCACCTCCACCATCTCCTGGTCACCTCCACCATCTCCTGGTCACCTCCATCCCCTCCCCGTCCCCTCCACCACCATCTCCTGGTCCCCTCCACCATCTCCTGGTCACCTCCATCCCCTCCCCGTCCCCTCCACCACCATCTCCTGGTCACCTCCACCATCTCCTGGTCCCCTCCACCATCTCCTGGTCACCTCCATCCCCTCCCCGTCCCCTCCACCACCATCTCCTGGTCACCTCCATCCCCTCCCCGTCCCCTCCACCACCATCTCCTGGTCCCCTCCACCATCTCCTGGTCACCTCCATCCCCTCCCCGTCCCCTCCACCACCATCTCCTGGTCACCTCCACCATCTCCTGGTCCCCTCCACCATCTCCTGGTCACCTCCATCCCCTCCCCATCCCCTCCATCACCATCTCCTGGTCACCTCTACCATCTCCTGGTCACCTCCATCCCCTCCCCGTCCCCTCCACCACCATCTCCTGGTCACCTCCATCCCCTCCCGTCCCCTCCACCACCATCTCCTGGTCACCTCCACCATCTCCTGGTCACCTCCATCCCCTCCCTGTCCCCTCCACCACCATCTCCTGGTCCCCTCCATCCCCTCCCTGTCCCCTCCCCCGCCCCGGTCCCCTCCGTCCCCTCCCCCACCTCTCACCGCCATCTTCTCCGCTCCCGCCTCGTAGCGTGAACGCGCGTCCCCTCCGTCGTCCCCGCGCCCGGCCACAGGTACCCTCCGCCTGTCACCGGGGCTGTCCTGTCACCCCGCGTCACCCGCACCCCGTGTCACCCTCACTCCTTTGTCACCCTCACCCGTGTCACCCTCACCCGTGTCACCCTCACCCCCGTGTCACCCTCACCCCCGTGTCACCCTCACCCGTGTCACCCTCACCCGTGTGTCACCCTCACTCCTGTGTCACCCTCACCCGTGTCACCCTCACCCGTGTGTCACCCTCACTCCTGTGTCACCCTCACCCGTGTCACCCTCACCCGTGTGTCACCCTCACTCCCGTGTCACCCTCACCCGTGTCACCCTCACCCGTGTCACCCTCACCCGTGTGTCACCCTCACCCGTGTCACCCTCACCCGTGTCACCCTCACTCCTGTGTCACCCTCACCCGTGTCACCCTCACCCGTGTCACCCTCACCCGTGTGTCACCCTCACCCGTGTCACCCTCACCCGTGTCACCCTCACTCCTGTGTCACCCTCACCCGTGTCACCCTCACCCGTGTCACCCTCACCCGTGTCACCCTCACCCCCGTGTCACCCTCACCCCCATGTCACCCTCACCCGTGTGTCACCCTCACCCGTGTGTCACCCTCACCCATGTCACCCTCACCCCCGTGTCACCCTCACCCGTGTGTCACCCTCACCCATGTCACCCTCACCCCCGTGTCACCCTCACCCCTGTGTCACCCTCACTCCTGTGTCACCCTCACTGCTGTGTCACCCTCACCCCTGTGTCACCCTCACCCGTGTCACCCTCACCCCTGTGTCACCCTCACCCCTGTGTCACCCTCACCTGTGTCACCCTCACCCCCGTGTCACCCTCACCCCTGTGTCACCCTCACTCCTGTGTCACCCTCACCCATGTCACCCTCACCCCCGTGTCACCCTCACCCCCGTGTCACCCTCACCCCCGTGTCACCCTCACCCGTGTCACCCTCACCCCCGTGTCACCCTCACTCCTGTGTCACCCTCACCCGTGTCACCCTCACCCCCGTGTCACCCTCACCCCTGTGTCACCCACCCCCGTGTCACCCTCACCCCGTGTCACCCTCACCCGTGTCACCCTCACTCCTGTGTCACCCTCACTCCTGTGTCACCCTCACCCATGTCACCCTCACCCCCGTGTCACCCTCACCCCCGTGTCACCCTCACCCCCGTGTCACCCTCACCCGTGTCACCCTCACCCCCGTGTCACCCTCACTCCTGTGTCACCCTCACCCGTGTCACCCTCACCCCCGTGTCACCCTCACCCCTGTGTCACCCACCCCCGTGTCACCCTCACCCCGTGTCACCCTCACCCGTGTCACCCTCACTCCTGTGTCACCCTCACTCCTGTGTCACCCTCACCCATGTCACCCTCACCCCCGTGTCACCCTCACCCCCGTGTCACCCTCACTCCTTTGTCACCCTCACCCGTGTCACCCTCACCCCCGTGTCACCCTCACCCCCGTGTCACCCACCCCCGTGTCACCCTCACCCCCATGTCACCCTCACCCCTGTGTCACCCACCCCCGTGTCACCCTCACCCCCGTGTCACCCTCACCCGTGTCACCCTCACCCGTGTCACCCTCACCCCCGTGTCACCCTCACCCCTGTGTCACCCACCCCCGTGTCACCCTCACCCGTGTCACCCTCACCCGTGTCACCCTCACCCCTGTGTCACCCTCACCCCCATGTCACCCTCACCCGTGTCACCCTCACCCCCGTGTCACCCGCACCCCACAGATGTCACCATCACCCCATGGCTGTGTCACCCTCACCCCCCATGTGTCCCCGTCACCCCCCATGTCCCCCCCCTCCCGACACCGCAGGGGCAGGACAGTGCTGGGGGGGGAGGGGGAGGGCTGCGGTTGGGGGGCGGGGTGACGCGTGACATCACATGACGTCACCACGTCTCTCCCCCCTCCCCCCCCCCCAGCCGACACTGAGGACACCCGGAAGAAGCGGAAGTGACCCCCGGGTCCCCTCCCCCCAACCCGGAGCTGCTCGGACCCCCCCCCCACAGCGCCGTGGGGCAGCCCCCCAAGTTCTGTGGGGCACCCCCCAGCAGCGTGGGGTACCCCCTTGCTGTGGGGCGGCACCCCCCAGTGTTGTGGGGCACCCCCTTGCCGTGGGGCAGCCCCCCCAGTGCTGTGGGGCACCCCCTTGCCGTGGGGCACCTCCTTGCTGTGGGGCAGCCCCACGGCGTCGCTTATTTATTGCCAATAAAGGGAAACCGCCCCCCATCCCCCACCCCGGCTCCCGCCTCGTTTTGGGGGGGGGGGCGGGGGCGGGGACACAAACTGGGGCAGCCAATCACAGCAGGGGGTGGAGCCTGGGGTGGAGGGGGCGGGGCTGGGCACACCTACACCCCCCTCCCCCCCCCGAGACCCCCCACAAGTGCCCTTGGGGTGAGGGTGGGGGGGGGGTGACCCGCTGTTTTGGGGTGACCCCCCAAAATTTTGGGGCGTGGCTGCCCCATATCCCCCCATTTTGGGGTCTGGGCGTGTCCACAGACCCCTTTGGGGGCGGGGTTTATGGGGAGGGTCCCCGCCCTGGGGCGGAGCCAGCCCCACCCCAGCCAAGACCACCCCGACCCCCCGATTCGGGGCTCACTCACTCGCCCCCCAACTCCCAGCTCCGCAGGTCAGTGGGACCCCTAACCTTCGACCCCCCCAGACCCCCATGGTGCTGGGAG
>NW_026990395.1:730000-802000 GCF_963921805.1 Phalacrocorax carbo | reverse complement strand
GGGGGGATCCTTGGTGGAGGGGGGGGGTCCCTGGGGGGGGGTCCCATGGGGGGGGTCCCATGGGGGGGTCCCTGGGGGGGGATCCTTAGTGGAAGGGAGGGTCCCATGGGGGGGTCCCTGGGGGGGGATCCTTGGTGGAGGGGGGGGTCCCTGGGGGGGGTCCCATGGGGGGGGGTCCCATGGGGGGGTCCCTGGGGGTCCCTGGGGGGGGACCCTTAGTGGAAGGCAGGGTCCCATGGGGGGGGTCCCTGGGGGGGGGTCCTTAGTGGACGGGGGGGGTCCCTGGGGGTCCCTGGGGGTCCCTGGGGTCCCTGGGGGGGGATCCTTAGTGGAAGGGGGGGGTCCCATGGGGGGGGGTCCCATGGGGGGGTCCCTGGGGGTCCCTGGGGGTCCCTGGGGGTCCCTGGGGGGGGACCCTTAGTGGAGGGGGGTCCCATGGGGGGGTCCCTGGGGTCCCTGGGGTCCCTGGGGGCCGCCCTGACGCTGCGGGGCGCAGCGGAGGGGGCCCCCCCCGCGGTGGCGCTGACCCCCAACGCCTCGGGGCGCTTCGAGTCGCGGTTCGCGGCCGTGCGGGTGGAGCCGGGCCCCGCCCTGATGCTGCGGGGGATGGCGGGCGCCTGCCTGGGCGTCTGGGTGGCCCACGGGGAGGGTGGGTGCGGGGCCGGGGGCGGGGGGGGCGGGGGGTGCGGGCCCGGGGGCGGGGGGGGGCGGGGGGGGCGGGGCCGGGGGGCGGGGGGGGCGGGGGGCGCCTGCCTGGGCGTCTGGGTGGCCCACGGGGAGGGTGGGTGCGGGCCCGGGGGGCGGGGGGCACGGAGGGTGCTGGGGGCACGGAGGGTGCTGGGGGTGCTGGGGGCACTGGGGGTGCTGGGGGTGCTGGGGGCACTGGGGGTGCTGGGGTTCTGGGGGTGCGGGGGGTGCTGGGGGTGCTGGGGGCTCTGGGGGCTCTGGGGGTGCTGGGGGCACGGAGGGCGCTGGGGGCGCTGGGGGTGCTGGGGGCGCTGGGGGCACAGAGGGTGCTGGGGGCTCTGGGGGTGCGAGGGGTGCTGGGGGTGCTGGGGGCTCTGGGGGCTCTGGGGGTGCTGGGGGCACGGAGGGTGCTGGGGGCACTGGGGGCGCTGGGGGCGCTGGGGGCACAGAGGGTGCTGGGGGCTCTGGGGGTGCGAGGGGTGCTGGGGGTGCTGGGGGCGCTGGGGGTGCTGGGGGCACTGGGGGCGCTGGGGGTGCTGGGGGCGCTGGGGGCGCTGGGGGTGCTGGGGGTGCTGGGGGCGCTGGGGGGGCACGGAGGGTGCTGGGGGCACTGGGGGCGCTGGGGGTGCTGGGGGTGCTGGGGGCACGGAGGGTGCTGGGGGCACTGGGGGTGCTGGGGGCACTGGGGGTGCTGGGGGCACGGAGGGTGCTGAGGGCACTGGGGGCGCTGGGGGCACTGGGGGCGCTGGGGGTGCTGGGGGCACTGGGGGCGCGGGGCGGGCGGGGGGTGCTGAGAGTTGCTGCTGGGGGGGGGGGGTGGGGGGCGCTGGGGGGCGCTGGGGGGGGCGGTGGGTGCCATGGGGCGCTGGGGGGTGCTGGGGGGCGCTGGGGGGGGGCAGCGGGTGCCATGGGGCGCTGGGGGGTGCTGTGGGGCGCAGGGGCGTGGGGGGTGCTGGGGGCACAGGGGAGGCGCGGGGGGGGGTGCTGGGGGGCACTGGGGGGTCCCGGCAGTCTGGGGGGAGGGGCGCACCGTGGGGGGCACTGGGAGCACTGGGGGGGGGGGGGGGCACTGGGGGGATGTGAGGGGCGCTGGGGGACCCTTTGGGGTGACACCCTCCCTATGCCCCCCCCCCCCCCACCCCTCCAGGCCGGTTCCAGTTCCGGGACGCCGGGGGGCTGGCGGCGGCGCTGGGGGGGGGCCTGGTCCCCCTGCGCTACGTGGATGATATGGGGCGCCCCACAACCGAGTACCCCCTGAACCCCAACGGCTCGGGGGGGGCGGTGGCCGCCCTGTGCTCCCCCTGCGGCCGCCACCTGGCCGTCATGCCCCACCCCGAGCGGGGGGTGCGGCCCTGGCAGTGGCCCTGGTGGCCCCCGCTTTGGGGGCGCCCCACGGCGGGGGGCGGGGAGGCCCCCTGGCTCCGCATGTTCCGTAACGCCTGCGAGTGGTGCCTGCGCTGGCCCCACGGCGAGCCCTGAGACCCGCGGACGGACCCACGGACAGACCTGACCCACAGACAGACCCACAGCAAGCCCTGAGACCCACAGACAGACCCATGGACAGACCTGACCCACAGACAGACCCACAGCAAGCCCTGAGACCCGCGGACGGACCCACGGACAGACCCACGGCGAGCCCTGAGACCCACAGACAGACCCATGGACAGACCTGACCCACAGACAGACCCACAGCAAGCCCTGAGACCCACAGACAGACCTGACCCACAGACCTGACCCACAGCAAGCCCTGAGATCCACGGACAGACCTGACCCACAGACAGACCCACAGCAAGCCCTGAGACCCGCGGACAGACCCATGGACAGACCCACGGACAGACCCATGGACAGACCCACAGCAAGCCCTGAGACCCACGGACGGACCCATGGACAGACCTGACCCACAAACAGTCCCACAGCAAGCCCTGAGACCCATGGACAGACCTGACCCACAGACAGACCCACAGCAAGCCCTGAGACCCACGGACGGACCCATGGACAGACCTGACCCACAGACAGACCCACAGCAATCCCTGAGACCCACAGACAGACCCACGGACAGACCTGACCCGTGGACAGACCTGACCCACAGCAAGCCCTGAGACCCACAGACAGGCCCACGGACAGACCTGACCCACAGACAGACCCATGGCGAGCCCTGAGACCCACGGACGGACCCACGGACAGACCCATGGACAGACTCACAGACAGAACTGACCAATGGGCAGCCCCACGGCTGCCCCACAGACAGCCCTGACCGCTCCCCCCCCCCAGCAGTGACCAATGGGAGCTGAACCCCCAGCTCCCTCCACCAATCAGAAGGCTGGGCCACGGAGGGGGCGGGGCCTGCAATAAAGTGCTCTGGATTCAACCACGTGGGGGGGGCGAGGAGTCACTTGGGGGGCGTCACCCCGGGACCCCTTTGTGGGGGGAGGGGGGTCACCCCGACCCCCGGGACCCCTTTGGGGGGGGAGGGGGGTCACCCCGGGTCCCCTTTGGGGGGGGGAGGGGGGGTCACCCCGACCCCTGGGTCCCCTTTGGGGGGGGGAGGGGGGTCACCCCGACCCCCGGGACCCCTTTGGGTGGGGGAGGGGGGTCACCCCGACCCCTGGGTCCCCTTTGGGTGGGGGAGGGGGGTCACCCCGGGTCCCCTTTGGGGGGGGGAGGGGGGGTCACCCCGACCCCTGGGTCCCCTTTGGGGGGGGGAGGGGGGTCACCCCGACCCCCGGGACCCCTTTGGGGGGGGGGGAGGGGGGGTCACCCCGACCCCTGGGTCCCCTTTGGGTGGGGGAGGGGGGTCACCCCGACCCCCGGGTCCCCTTTGGGTGGGGGAGGGGGGGTCACCCCGACCCCCGGGTCCCCTTTGGGGGGGGGAGGGGCGTCACCCCGACCCCTGGGTCCCCTTTGGGTGGGGGGAGGGGGGGTCACCCCGACCCCGGGTCCCCTTTGGGTGGGGGGAGGGGGGTCACCCCGACCCCGGGACCCCTTTGGGGGGGGAGGGGGGGTCACCCCGACCCCGGGTCCCCTTTGGGTGGGGGAGGGGGGTCACCCCGACCCCTGGGACCCCTTTGGGTGGGGGGAGGGGGGTCACCCCGACCCCTGGGACCCCTTTGGGTGGGGGGAGGGGGGGGTCACCCCGACCCCTGGGTCCCCTTTGGGTGGGGGAGGGGGGGTCACCCCGACCCCCGGGACCCCTTTGGGGGGGGGAGGGGGGGGGGTCACCCCGACCCCTGGGTCCCCTTTGGGTGGGGGAGGGGGGTCACCCCGACCCCCGGGTCCCCTTTGGGTGGGGGAGGGGGGGTCACCCCGACCCCCGGGTCCCCTTTGGGGGGGGGAGGGGCGTCACCCCGACCCCTGGGTCCCCTTTGGGTGGGGGGAGGGGGGGTCACCCCGACCCCGGGTCCCCTTTGGGTGGGGGGAGGGGGGTCACCCCGACCCCGGGACCCCTTTGGGGGGGGAGGGGGGGTCACCCCGACCCCGGGTCCCCTTTGGGTGGGGGAGGGGGGTCACCCCGACCCCTGGGACCCCTTTGGGTGGGGGGAGGGGGGTCACCCCGACCCCTGGGACCCCTTTGGGTGGGGGGAGGGGGGGGTCACCCCGACCCCTGGGTCCCCTTTGGGTGGGGGAGGGGGGGTCACCCCGACCCCCGGGACCCCTTTGGGGGGGGAGGGGGGGGGTCACCCCGACCCCGGGACCCCTTTGGGTGGGGGGAGGGGGGTCACCCCGACCCCTGGGTCCCCTTTGGGTGGGGGAGGGGGGTCACCCCGACCCCCGGGACCCCTTTGGGTGGGGGGAGGGGGGTCACCCCGACCCCTGGGTCCCCTTTTGGGGGGGGAGGGGGGGTCACCCCGACCCCGGGACCCCTTTGGGTGGGGGGAGGGGGGTCACCCCGACCCCCGGGACCCCTTTGGGTGGGGGAGGGGGGTCACCCCGACCCCTGGGTCCCCTTTTGGGGGGAGTTGTTTGGGATTCAGGACCCCTCCCCCACCCCCAGCGGACCAGGCGTGGGGGGGTGGGGGGTGGGGGTGGGGGTTGGGCACGTGCGGGCACGGGGACTCCCCGCGACCCCCCCCCACCTCCGGCCGTTTGTCACCTCCCCTCCCCCCCCGCCGTTTGGCACCATCACCGCGGCGGGGGGGGGAGGGGCGGCGGCACAACCCTCTATCAGAAACCCGGCCCCTCCCCCCCCCCCGCCCCCAGCCCCAAATTCCCGTGAAATGATCCCAAAAGGTCTCCGGGGGGGGTGGGGGGGTGTCGCCGCCCCTCCCCCTAAGCGTGGGAGAACCCAGGCGTCCGGGTTCCCACGCCCCCTCCCCCCCCCCCCCCGCCTTTCCCACGGGGGAAGGGGACCCAGGCGGCCGGGCCGACCCCTCCCAGTGCTCCCAGTGCCCCCCCAGTGCCCCCCCCATTCCTCCCAGGGCCCCCCCCAGTGCCCCCCCCATTCCTCCCAGGGCTCCCAGTGCCCCCCCAGTGCCCCCCCCATTCCTCCCAGTGCTCCCAGTGCCCCCCCAGTGCCCCCCCCATTCCTCCCAGGGCTCCCAGTGCCCCCCCAGTGCCCCCCCCATTCCTCCCAGGGCTCCCAGTGCCCCCCCCAGTGCCCCCCCATTCCTCCCAGGGCTCCCAGTGCCCCCCAGTGTTCCCTTCAAATGCTCCCAGTGGCCCCCCAGTGCTCCCAGTTCCCCCCAAGTACTCCCCCCAGTTTCTTAGTGCTCCCCTCATTCCTCCCAGTGCCCCCCCAGTGCTTCCAGTGCTTATGGTACCCCCCCAGTGCCCCCCCAGTGCTCCCCCCATTCCTCCCAGTGCCCCCCCAGTGCTTCCAGTGCTTATGGTACCCCCCAGTGCCCCCCCATTCCTCCCAGGGCTCCCAGTGCCCCCCAGTGTTCCCTTCAAATGCTCCCAGTGCCCTCCCAGTGCTCCCAGTGCCCCCCCAGTGGCCCCCCAGTGCTCCCAGTGCCCCCCCAGTACTCCCCCCAGTTTCTCAGTGCTCCCCCCATTCCTCCCAGTGCCCCCCCAGTGCTTCCAGTACTTATGGTACCCCCCAGTGCCCCCCCAGTGCCCCCCTCCCCTCCCAGTGCTCCCAATGCCCCCCATCCCCCGCTCCCCACTATTGCCCCCCCAGTGCTCCCAGTTCCCCCAGTCCCACATCGCACCCCCACAGTTCCCCCCTCCCGCAGTGTCCCCCCTCCCCTCCCAGTGCTCCCCAGTTCCCCCACTCCCTCGTCACTCCCCCCCAGCACCCCCACAATTCCCCCCCCCGCAGTGCCCCCCCTCCCCTCCCAGTGCTCCCAGTGCTCCCCACGTCCCCCAGTCCCCCATCACACCCCCCCAACCCCCCCCAGCACCCTCCCAGTTCCCCCCCCCAGTACCCCTCCAGTGTTCCCAGTGCTCCCAGTGCCCCCAGTTCCCCCAGTTCCCCATCACTCCCCCCAGCGCCCTCCCAGTTCCCCCCACTCCCCAGTGCCCCCCCAAGTGTTCCCAGTGCTCCCAGCGCCCCCCAGTTCCCCCACTCCCCCGTCACTCCCCCCCAGCACCCTCCCAGTTCCCCCCACTCCCCAGTGCCCCCCCCAGTGTTCCCAGTGGCCCCCAGTTCCCCCACTCCCCTGCCACTCCCCCCCAGCACCCCCCCAGTCACCCCCCTCCCCCAATGCCCCCCCAGTGCCCCCTCCCCTCCCAGTGCTCCCAGTGCCCCCAGTTCCCCCACTCCCCTGCCACTCCCCCCCAGCACCCTCCCAGTTCCCCCCACTCCCCAGTGCCCTCCCCCAGTGTTCCCAGTGCTCCCAGTGCCCCCAGTTCCCCCACTCCCCCATCGCTCCCCCCAGCAACCCCCCAGTTCCCCCCCAGTGCTCCCAGTGCCCCCCAGCGCCCCCAATCCCCCTACTCCCCCCCCACTGCCCCCCCCCACCCCGACCCCCCGCTCACTCCCCCCCTCCACATCCCCCTGCCCCTCCCCCCGCCCCTCCCCCGCCCCGGGGCGGGGCCGCCCCGTCCCATAAAGGTCCCTCCGGACCCCCCGGCCGGACCCTCCGCCCGGCCCCGGCCCGGCCCCACCACCATGAGCAGCGCCGCCGACCCCCACAGCGACAGGAAGGTAACGGCGGCCCGGCTAGGCCTGGCTGGGCTAGGCCCGGCTCAGCCCAGCCTGGCCCAGGCCCGGCTCGGACCCATTGGTGCCAGCTTAGCCCAGTTGGGACTTTAACTGGTTCAGACCCATTTGGCCCGGTTACCCCCGGTTTAGGTTCCTCCCATTTCAGCCTGGTTTGGGCTTGGCCCAGTTTGGCCTGGTTCAGCCTAGTTTGGGCTTGGCCCAGTTCAGCCCGGTTTAGGTTCCTCCCGTTTCAGCCTGGTTTGGGCTTGGCTCAGTTCAGCCCAGTTTAGGTTCCTCCCGTTTCAGCCTAGTTTGGGCTTGGCCCAGTTCAGCCCGGTTTAGGTTCCTCCCGTTTCAGCCTGGTTTGGGCTTGGCCCAGTTCAGCCCGGTTTAGGTTCCTCCCGTTTCAGCCTGGTTTGGGCTTGGCCCAGTTCAGCCCGGTTTAGGTTCCTCCCGTTTCAGCCTGGTTTGGGCTTGGCCCAGTTCAGCCCGGTTTAGGTTCCTCCCGTTTCAGCCTGGTTTGGGCTTGGCTCAGTTCAGCCCGGTTTAGGTTCCTCCCATTTCAGCCTGGTTTGGGCTTGGCCCAGTTTGGCCTGGTTCAGCCTGATTTGGGCTTGGCCCAGTTTGGCCTGGTTTAGCCTGATTTGGGCTTGGCCCAGTTCAGCCCAGTGTGGCCCGGTTCAGCCTGGTTGGGATTTTAACTGGTTTGGACCCCTTTGGCCCGGTTCAGCCCCATTAGGGTTTGGACCAGTTCAGCCCAGCCTGGGCTTGTCCCAGCTTGGACCCCTTTGGACCAGTTCAGCCCAGCCTGGGCTTGTCCCAGCTTGGACCCCTTTGGACCAGTTCAGCCCAGCCTGGGCTTGTCCCAGCTTGGACCGCTTTGGTCCAGTTCAGCCTAGTTTAGGTTTCTCCCATTTCAGGCTGGTTTGGGCTTGGCCTGCTTCAGCCCAGTTCGGCCCAGTTCAGCCCAGTTTGGCCTGGTTTGGGCTTGGACCAATTCAGCTCGGTTTGGGTTTGGCCCAGTTCAGCCCAATTTGTTCTGGTTCAGCCTGGTTTGGGCTTGAATCAGTTCAGCCCAGTTTGGCCCAGTACAGCCCAGTTTGGGCTTGGCCCAGTTTGGCCCAGGCCCAGTTTGGCCCAATTTGGGTTTGAGCCAGTTCAGCCCAGTTTGGCCTGGTTCAGCCTGGTTGGACTTTAACTGGTTCGGAACGCCTTTGGCCCAGTTCAGCTCAGTCTGGCCTTGTCCCAGCTTGACCCACTTGGTCCAGTTCAGCCTGGTTTAGGTTTCTCCCATTTCAGCCCAGTTTGAGTTTGGCTGAGCTCAACCCAATTTCTCCTGGTTCAGCCTGGTCTGGCCTTGGACCGGTTCAGCCCAGTTTGGCCCAGTTCAGCCTGGTTTGGACTTTAACTGGTTTGGGCCACTTTGACCCAGTTTGGCCCAATTTGGGCTTGAGCCAGTTTGGCCCAGTTCATCCTGGTTTGGGCTTGGCCTGGTTCAGCCCAGTTTGGGCTTGGCCCAGTTCAGCCCAGTGTGGCCCGGTTCAGCCTGGTTGGGATTTTAACTGGTTTGGACCCCTTTGGCCCGGTTCAGCCCCATTAGGGTTTGGACCAGTTCAGCCCAGCCTGGGCTTGTCCCAGCTTGGACCCCTTTGGTCCAGTTCAGCCCAGATTAGGTTTCTCCCATTTCAGGCTGGTTTGGGCTTGGCCTGCTTCAGCCCAGTTTGGCCCAGTTCAGCCCAGTTTGGCCTGATTTGTCCTGTTTTTGGGCTTGGACCAATTAAACTTGGTTTGGGTTTGGCCCAGTTCAGCCCAATTTGTTCTGGTTCAGCCCAGTTTGGACTTTAACTGGTTTGGAGCCCTTTGATCCAGTTCAGCCCAGTTTGGCCTGGTTCAGCCTGGTTGGGACTTTAACTGGTTCAGACCCACTGGGCTCAGTGCAGCCCAGTTCGACCTTTTCCCAGTTGAGCCCGGTTTGGACTGGTTTGGCACCGTTTGGCCCAGTTTAGCCCCTTTTGGTCTGGCTTGGGCTTGGCCAAGTTCAGCCCAGTTTTGCCCAGTTCAGCCCAATTAGGGTTTGGCCTGGATCAGCCCATATTGGGCTTGGTCCAGTTTAGCCCAGTTTTGGAGTTTAACTGGTTTGGCCCCATTTAGCCCAGTTTTGTCCAGTTAGGGTTTGGCCCAGTTCAGCCCAGATAGTTCTTGGCCTAGTTCAGCCCCATTTGGCCCAGTTCAGCCCAGTCTGGGTTTAGCCTAGTTCGACCACATTTGGCCCAGTTTGGGCTTGGCCCAGTTCAGGCCAGTTCCCGGTAAAGACTTGGCCCAGTTTGGCCCAGTTCTACCCAGTTAGGGCTTTGCTCAGTTCAGCCATGGTTGGGCTAGGCTGGGTTTAGCCTGGGTTGGGCTTGGCCCAGTTTAACCCAGTTCAGCCCAGTTAGGACTTGGCTCAGTTCTGCCCCATTCAGGCTTGGCCCAGTTCAAGTCCAGTTAGGACCTGACCCAAACCAGCTCTGTTTGGGCTTGTCCTGGTTTGACCTTGTTCGCCCCAGTTTGGGTTTGGCTTAACTAGTTAGGACTTGTCCTAGTTCAGCCCAACTCAGCCCAGTTTGGTCGAGTTTGACCTGGTTCAGCTCCTATTGGCGTGATTTGGCTCATATAGGCCTGGTTCAACCTAGTTTGGTCCAGTTTACCCGGTTTAGCTCATATTGGCCTGGTTTGACCCAGTTTGACCCAGTTTGGTCTGTTTCAACCTGATCTAGCCTAGTTCAGCCCAGTTCACCCCGGTTTGGCTCAGCCTCAGCCCAGCCCAGTCCAGACTTGTCCCAGTCCAGCCCTGCTCAGCCCAGTCTGGATCAGCTTGGCCCAATTCATCTGAACCTGGTTAAACCCAGCTCAAGTTTGACCCAACTCAACCTGGTTTGGCCCTGGTTTTCTCAGACCAGCCCAGTTCATCCCAGTTTGGCTCCACTTGCCCACACTGGGCTCTGTTGGTTTTGGCCCAGTTCAGATAGACCTGGTTCTAGCCTGTTGGAGTTTGATCTAGTCCTGCTGACCCAGGCCTAGCCCAGTATGGCCCAGTTTGGTCTGGGCCAGTTTAGTTCAACCCCACCCAGCTTGGTTGGACCCAATTAGGCCTGGCTTAATTTGGCCCCACCCTGGCCTGATTTGGGCTAGTTAAGCCCCATCCCAACCCATTTGATCCCAGCCCAGTTTGGTCTGGTTTGGCCCCAACCTGACCAGTTTGGCCTGGTTGTCCCCGAGCTGGTTTGGCCCAGTTTGACCTCGCACTCACCCAGTTTGGTCCCAGCCCAACCCAGTCCAATTTAACCCCAACCCGGTTTCGTTCATTCCTGGCCCAGTTTGGCTCAGTTTAACTCAACCCATCCCGTCCCAGTTTGGCCCCAACCCATCCTGGCCTGGTTTGACCCCAGCTCAACTAATCCCATCCCACTTTGGCCCCATCACAACTTGGCCCAGTTTGGTTCAGCCTTGGCCCAGTTTAGCCCAGTCCGGGCCTTAACCCAACCCAGTTTGGTACCAGTCCAACCCTCCCCCTCCCAGTTTGGCTCCAACCCAACACGACCTGGTTTAGCCCTGGCCTTATGGTTTAGTCCCAATCCAACCCCCCCCCCCCACCCCGGTTTGGCCCCGTTGTGACCCGGCCTGGTTTGGCCCTGGCCCAGTTAGGCCCGGCTTGGGGCTCACTTGCGCTCTGCCCCCCTCCCCCCCTCCCCTCCCCCACCCCGGGCAGCTCCTGAAGCCGCTCATGGAGAAGCGTCGTCGCGACCGCATGAACCGCAGCCTCGACCGGCTCCGGCTGCTGCTGCTCGCGGCCACCTGCGACGAGGTGAGGCTCTGTCGCGACTATCGCGCCTCTGTCGCGACTGGCACAGCCCTCTCACGGCTCTGTCGTGACTCTCAGTCCTCTCACGGCTCTGTTGCGACTGTCACAGCTCTATCGCGGCTCTGTCGTGACTCTCAGTCCTCTCACGGCTCTATTGCGACTGTCACAGCTCTATCGCGGCTCTGTCGTGACTCTCAGTCCTCTCACGGCTCTATTGCGACTGTCACAGCTCTATCGCGGCTCTGTCGCGACTGTCAGTCCTCTCACGGCTCTGTTGCGACTGTCACACCTCTATCGTGGCTCTGTCGCAGTGCTCTCGTGACCCATCACGACTCTGTTGTGACTATCATGACTCTACCACGACTGTTTGGGCACTACAGGGGCTCTGCTGTGACTATCACAGCTCTGTCATGGCTCTATCACGATATTATCGCGACTGCCATGGCTGTGTCATGGCTTTATCTTGACTATTGTGGCTCTATAATGACCTTCAGGCTCTGTCACGGCTCTCCTGTGGCACTATCATGATTGTTGCAACTATCGTGACAGTCCTGGCTCTGTTGTGACGTTCACAGCTCTAGCTGGGCTCTATCGTGACTCTCAGGGCTCTATTGGGACTCTCACATCTATCGGGACTCGCCCATGACCCCGTTGCGACCCGATCGCAATTATTTGGTCTCATTTACGGCTGAATTGTGATTAGGGGGGGCTCTACCCTGACCCTGTCGTGACGATCAGGCTCTATCGCGATTGCCCACCTTGTTATCCCGCCTGTCGCTGCAGCTACGGCAGCTTCGTCCCGGTGCCGCCCCCGCACCGGGGGTCTGTTGGGACGCTGCCGGGACATTATCAGGACACTCTTGGGGACGCTGTCGGGACACTATCACGATCACTATCGTGACACTATCGGGGCTCTACAGGGACACCATCGGGGCTCTGTCAGGGCACTATTGGGACACTATTGGGACACTCTTGGGGATGATATCTGGGGATGCTGTCGGGACACTGTCACGATACTCTTGGGGCACTATGACGACACTATCGGGGCTCTCTCGTGGCTCTATCGTGTCACTATCGTGACACTATCGGGGCACTAACAGAGCAATATCGGGGTCCCCCCTTGCTCACGGCTCTCTGGGGGTGCTGCCGGGGCCCTACAGTGGTTCTGTCACACTGTGGCCACCCCCCATCCACTGTCGCGATTCATGTGACATGTGTGTCCCCCCTCCCCTCCCCCGCCCCATGTCTCTCTCTCTCTCTCTCCCCTCCCCCCCCACCCTCCCCCAGCGCCTCCGAAACCCCAAGGTGGAGAAGGCCGAGATCCTGCAGAAAACGGTGCAATTCCTGCGGGCGCAGCCCCTCCCAGGTCTGTGCCTCAGTTTCCCCCACCCCCGGGACCCCCAGCCCTGCCCCACAGGCCCCCCCACGGGGGGGGATACTGTTCTGGGGGCTCTCAGGTGGCTGCTACGGGGCTGTGCAGGGTGGCACAGGTGGTGACCGTGTTTCTTTTTGGCACAGAACCCTTGGGGATGGAGGAGCTGTTCCTGCAGCGTTACCGCAGCGGCTACCGGGAGTGCCTGGCACGTGCCGCCCGCTTCCTGCAGGCCATCCCGGCGGATCCCCCCTGCCCCGGCGCGGGCCCCACGGCTGTCTGTCCCCCGCCGCTTGCCACCGGTCCCGCCGACACCCCCAGGCCCCCCGGCTGCCATGGACTGCCCGCGCCGCGGGTTGGGCCCGGCTGCCCCGGTTATCATGGTTATGGGCCTGGTTACCACAACTTTAGGCCTACTCCGGGGCCTAGTCTGAGGCCTACTCACAGGCCTGACTGCGGCCTTGGTTACCGCCCCGGTGACAGCCCTGGTTGCCCTGGCGACGGCCCCAGTTGCCGTGGTGACAGCCCCGGTTGCCCCGACAATGGCCCTGGTTGCCTTGTCGAAGGCCCCGGGTGTGCCGGTTACCGCAGTTACAGGCCTGGTTTAGGGCCTACTTTCGGGCCTACTTTCAGGCCTACTTTCGGGCCTACTTTCGAGCCTACTTTTGGGCCTAGTTGGGGGCCCGGCCTGGGGCCTCAGCACGGCCCCGGTCGCGGCCCCAGCGGCCATGAGGACTCACGGAGGCGCTGCTGCGCCAAGGAGGAGGCGCCGGGGGCAGCTGGGGGGCTGCCGGGGCTGCCCCGCCATGTCTGGAGACCCTGGCCCTGAGCTGCGGACACGCAGACGCGGGGCACCTGGGGGCGGGTGGGGGGTGGGCAGGGGTGCGTGCGCGTCCCCCTCTTGCTCACTGGGAGTTTGGGGGGGGGACTGGGGGGCTGGGAGGATGGGGGGGCTGGGAGAAAGGCAGGCTTTTTAGCTGCTATACTGGGAGGAAGACCCTTTTTTAGTGCTGGGAGGACAGGAGTAAACTGGTGTGCTGGGAGGAAGGTTGGTTTTTAAGAAGTGTACTGGGAGGATGGTGGTTTTCACTGGTATACTGGGAGGAAGGTGGGTTTTTAACTGGCATGCTGTGAGGACAGTGGTTGGTGACTTGTACACTGGGAGTTTTTATTCTTTTTAACTGGTATACTGGGAAGACAGCGGTCTAGGACTAGGATACCGGGATATATACATACTAGTACACTAATATACTGGGAGGCAGACTGCTTTTCACTGGTATACTGGGAGAACGGGTTTTTTTAACCTGGTATACTGGAAGGCCCCTTTTCACTGGTGTGCTGGGAGAACAGGGTTTTTTCACTGGTATACTGGGAGGGCTGAGCTTTATTACTGGTATACTGGGAGGATGTGAGAGTTTTAACTGGTATACTAGAAGGAAGGCACGTTTTCTCTGGTATACTGGGAGGACAAGGCTCCATTACTGGGGGAGGATGCAGGGGTTTTACTGGTATACTGGGAGGACAGGGTTTTCTTTTTCACTAGTGTACCAGGAATATGGTTTTTAACTGGTATACTGCGGGGGACAGGTGGTTTTAACTGGTATACTGGGAAGAAAGGGACTTTCCCGTAGTATACTGGGAGGGAGGATGGCAGTCTTTAACTGGTATACTAGGAGGATGGGGAGGTTTACTGGTATACTGGGAGGGAGGTGAGGTTTTCAGTTGGTATACTGGGAGGATGAGGGACCTCCCCAGCTCTGGAGCTACCTCTGTTTTACCCCAGACCTGGCGATAATCTAGTTTTCCCAGAGTTGGTCGATTGCCCTCTAATTGAGGGTTTCTGCCCCAAAACAGCCCGGGGTTCCAGGGGGCCGGGATGAGGTTGGTCCTTCCTCCATCCTCCTGGCTGGAAACTGGGAGGACTGGGAGTGGCTCTGGGGGGCATCGTATGGGGAACCTGAGGCTCCTGGGGAAGATTTTGGGGTGAAGGGGGGTGTTTTTGGGGTCTGTTAACACTTTCTTCTCAGTACAGGTGGAGCCAGCCTGCCCCAGATCCCAAACTGGGGGGCTAAAAAGGGGGTGGGAAAAGGGGTGGGGGGAAAATAGCTTTTTTTTTTTTTTGTTATAACTTTTTTTTCCCCTTTTCTGTACCCAATTTGTGTCCCCTTCCCCCTTTTTTCCTGTATTTCTGGGGGAAAAAAATATAATACAAATACAGAATGTATTGCATCGTGGTGTTGTCTGGCTTCTTCTGGCGGGGTTGGGGTGGGGGGCATGAGGGCTGTGAGATGCTGGGGAAGCCCCGCCCCAGGCACGGCCCTATGGTGGGGGAACCTATAGGGGGTTGGTCATGGGATGTTCCCTAAAGCATTTGGGGGTTCCCTAAGGGCCTGGGGGGTCTGGGGTTGGGTAGATGGGGGTCCCTATAGAGTGTGCAGGGCCCCAGGGGTGGGGTGATGTAGACAACTTGTAGGACCCTATAGGAAAGGGTGTCCGGGGTCCCTATGGGGAGGGGTCCCTGTGGGGTGGTGGTGTCTGGGGTCCATGTGGGGAGGGGACCTACATGGAGGACCTTAAGTGGGAGGGAGCCCTTTGAGTCGTCTCCCACCCCACACTTCTCCTCTTTCTCTCCGCCTTCTGTGACACGAGGGAGCCCGGTTGGCTCTGTGCCCCAGGAGGGGAGGGACCCGGGTGAAGGACACCGGTGTCTGTCTCTGAAAGGTCATTTCAACTGGGAGAGGTTCCTGCAGGCTGGGAGAGAGCAAATGTCGCTCCTGTCCTCGAGCAGGGCAGGACGGAGGATCCAGGGAACTACAGGATGGTCAGCCTGAGCTGCGCCCCGGGAAGGTGATGGAGAAAATGCCCCCCCGGGAAGCGTTTCCAAAGACATGAACGACAAGAAGGTGGTGGTGGGTGGTCAGCATGGCTTGATGAGGGGCAAATCATGCTTAACCAACCCAACAGCCTTCTGCAACGAGGTGACTAGTTGGGTGGGCGAGGGGAGAGAAGGGGGTGGTGCTTACGTGAGTTCAACGGCTGAATGGCCGGCCCCAGCAGGTTGGGATCAACGTCCAGCTGGAGACCAGTCCCTAGTGGTGTATCTCAGGGGTCAATACTGGAGCCAATCCTGTTTAACGTCTTCGTTAATGATCTGATTGTTGGGGCTGTGTGTACCCTCGGCAAGTTTGCAGAAGGCGCCAAACCAGAGGGAACGGCTGATGCGCTGGAGGGTCGTGCTGCCATCCAAAGGGACCTCAACGGGCTGGAGAAATGGGCCGATGGGAACCTCCCGAAGGTCTGTGAGGGGAAGTGGAAAGTCCTGCCCTTGGGGAGGAACAACCCCAGGCATTGGTAAGGGCTGGGGGCCACCCAGCTGGAAAGCAGCTTCACTGAGAAGGACCTTGGGGTTGTGGTGGCCACCAAGTTGAAGGTGAGGCAGCGACGCATCCTTGTGGCAAAGAAGGCAAAGCCTTGCCAGAAGGTCAAGGGAGGTGATGCTTGTCCTCTGCTCGGCGCTGGTGAGGCTGCACCTGGAGTGTTGTGTCCAGATATGGGCTCCCCAGTACGAGAGAGACACGGGTGTACTGGAGAGAGCCCAGTGAAGGGCAGTGAAGATGATGAAGGGACGGGAGCACCTCTTCTGTGAGGAAAGGCTGAGAGAGCTGGGATGGTTCAGCCTGGAGAAGAGAAGGCTCCAGGGGGAACTCATCAATGTGCATAAACACCTGGCGGGAAGGGATGAAGAAGATGGAGCCAGGCTCTTCACAGCAGTTCTCAGGACAGATTGGATTAAAGTCCATTAAATTAGTGGATTAAAGTTCATTAAATTCCCAATTCCTAAGCTTTTCATAGTCCCACAGGCACCCCTCAAGTATCCCAAATCCTTCCAGTCCTCTCAGTTTCTCCTTTTCGTCAGGTGCAAGGTTCAGGTTGTCCTTCTCCAACGTTCTACCTGGAAATTTCCCTCTGTCCACCCCTTAATCGCTGGAGACCTTCGGTCCCTGTCATTGGTTATCACCGTTTGCTGCGGAGGTTTATCAATATGGACCAATCAGATATTATACTGCAACGAAATTTATTTCAAATAAGGTCAGTTTAACGCTCCAGTGAACATTAACCACAGGGTCAGGATGGCAGGCGGGACCTGTCACCTCTCAGCCGATTTAAGGGTCCTTAAAGTTTTTAAAATGAGGAGCCAAAAAGCGCAATCGCTCACCTAAGAAGCTGAGGGCTCTCAGCCGTGAGGCGTTACCTTAGGCGGCATCCCGACAGAAGGGGAGGGTCCCCGATTGCGGACCTGCTGCTCCGAGGAGGACCAAACCCATAGAATCATAGAATGCCCTGAGCTGGAAGGGACCCACAAGGATCACCGAGCCCAGCTCCTGTCCCTGCACAGGACACCCCAAATTCACACCGTGTCTCTGAGGGCTGTGTCCAGGTGCTTCTTGAACATCACCAGGCTGGTGCCATGATGCCTCCTGGGGAGCCTGTTCCAGGGCTCCACCACCCTCTGGGGGAAGGACCTTCCCCTAATGCCCAGCCTAACCCTCCCCTGGCACATCTCCCTGCCGTTCCCTCGGGGCCTGGCGTTGGGCACCAGAGAGAACAGATCACCAGAGATAAGTGTTACAGGCCTATAGCTTTGCCAAAGGTTGTTCCTGCCAGACCCTCCCGTTCCTGCTGGACCCTCCCATTCCCACCGGTGCCACCGCCCAGCCCCACCCACCCCATTTCGCACCGTGAAGTGGCCGCGTGGTGCCACCTCTCCTCCGGGTCAAGTGCGCGGCAGGCGGGTTCTGCGGACTTTGCTGGTTGTGTTCTAGGGCCCTTGGAATTCTTTCATTAAGAGGTTGCACATATATTTTTAAGGCACCTGGTGGCCCTGTGATGAGGGGTCTGAGGTGGCTGGGGTCCGCCGGAGCGGCCATTGGAACCCCTTGCCATCCCCTGTCATACATAGTGACGGGGTCCCCTCCCTCCTTGGGGCCCATGCCCCAGCCTGGGATGTTATCAGCTGGTCTCCCACCAAGCCATCACTCAGAAAGACCTCTGAGCCCCAAAATCCCCCCGCTTTGTCATCGTCTAATGGTGTTTGATCCCCCCCGCCCCGGTCGGGGAGACTCCACATGTACGTGGTTTCCGTTTCTCTCGGTCTGTGTGAAAACTTGGCTTGCAATTCACTGCGGTCAGGTCCTGTCCGTGGGGTTGCACCGGCAGTGGTTTGGGGTAACGCCTTGAAAAAAAGCTAAAATATAGATGGTTCCAGGCTCACCCTGGCCGGGGAACCCACAGCCACCTCCGGCAGCACCAGGACATGCCTGGAACTGGCAGGGCCAGGAGGCTGCCACCATCTGCTCACCCGTTTTGGGGTCTCTTCTCCCAAGGAACAAGTGATGGGATGAGAGGAAACGGCCTCGAGCTGCGTCAGGGCAGGTTTAGGCTGGAGATTAGGACCAATGTCTTCCCTGCCGGAGCGGTCAGGCCCTGGCACAGGCTGCCCAGAGAGGTGGGGGAGTCGCCGTCCCTGGGGGGGCTCAAAAAACATGTAGACGTGGCACTTGGGGACGTGGTTTCGGAGGCCTGGGGGTGTTGGGTTGGGGGTTGGCCTTGATGATCCTCGAGGCCTTTTCCAACCTTAATCATTCCATGATTCTCTGATTCTATGATTCCTGGTGGCCACGGCCCTCTTTGGGGCACCGGGGAACTGAAGGGACAACGTGGGGCGGACCAGGGGCCCCCTCGGGGCACAGGGTTGTTGTAAATAACTAAAGGGTTAAACTTGTGGCTTGAGCCATTATTAACCTAAACCCACATCCTGAGAAATGCAAACGACTCCGTGAGCCTACTTGTGGGAGGAATTCAAGGTTCGGGAGCTGAGAAGCTTCAGGGACCGATAACAGAAAGGAACATTCTCCTGCGAGGAGGATCGAGGGATGCCACAGCCATGAAACCAGGGAGAGCCCCAGGAACTGGAGGAAAGGTAATTCTGGGAGGGGGAGATTGCGACCGCCGACTCAACTGAGGGACGAAAGGACTGACTCCCCCCCCCCCGACTCCTCTAGAGCGTGCGCAGTGAATTAAAATGACGCTGTAGCTTTAAAGCTAAGCGGAGAAGGTACAGACCAATGGAAGAAGAGGATGCTTAGTCAGGTCAACGATCACACATTAGGTAGGCGCGGTGTGGTAACTGTCGTGTATAAATGTCAAAAGTGAACTCCGGTGGGGGGGCGTGCTAGGGGGAATTATCCCCCCCGAGCATCCGGCGCTGTAATAAAAGAGCACCTGCCTCCTAAACCTCCGGAATCGAGTCTTAGACAGTTTTTATATCCATCATTTAAAGGTATTGGTGGACCTTTCTGCCTTAATGAGGGGTCCTGCTTCCCTTTCCTCCAGTTCTTCTCCCAGTTCGGAGTTGCTTTTGTCAGATTCTCCCCAGATGTCGCCATCCCAGCCCTCGGGATCTGCAACCGCAATTAATTTTAGATTTGGCCAATGCCAGCTTTTTTTCTTTGCTTGCGTTACCGTAATTCTGACTTTTTCCCCTAACGGACACAACCGCTGTCTTTCTCTTTTCGGTTCTTCCTGTAGACAGTCTGCTGCTAACTGTTTCTTAAATCAGCCTTTTCTAATCTTCCGGAATACCCGTGATGATCTTGTGCCCGAATCAGGCGCGCGTTCCTTTACCTTTACCTTTCCCTTTCCCTTTCCCTTTCCCTTTCCCTTTCCCTTTCCCTTTCCCTTTCCCTTTCCCTTTCCCTTTCCCTTTCCCTTTCCCTTTCCCTTTCCCTTTCCCTTTCCCTTTCCCTTTCCCTTTCCCTTTACCTTTACCTTTACCTTTACCTTTACCTTTACCTTTACCTTTACCTTTACCTTTACCTTTACCTTTAACCTTTACCTTTACCTTTCCCTTTCCCTTTCCCTTTCCCTTTCCCTTTCCCTTTCCCTTTCCCTTTCCCTTTCCCTTTCCCTTTCCCTTTCCCTTTCCCTTTCCCTTTCCCTTTCCCTTTCCCTTTACCTTTACCTTTACCTTTACCTTTACCTTTACCTTTACCTTTACCTTTACCTTTACCTTTACCTTTAACCTTAACCTTTACCTTTACCTTTACCTTTACCTTTACCTTTACCTTTACCTTTACCTTTAACCTTTACCTTTACCTTTACCTTTACCTTTAACCTTTACCTTTACCTTTACCTTTACCTTTACCTTTACCTTTACCTTTACCTTTACCTTTACCTTTACCTTTACCTTTACCTTTACCTTTAACCTTTACCTTTAACCTTTACCTTTACCTTTACCTTTACCTTTACCTTTACCTTTACCTTTACCTTTACCTTTACCTTTACCTTTACCTTTAACCTTTACCTTTACCTTTACCTTTAACCTTTACCTTTAACCTTTACCTTTACCTTTACCTTTACCTTTACCTTTACCTTTAACCTTTACCTTTAACCTTTACCTTTACCTTTACCTTTACCTTTACCTTTACCTTTACCTTTACCTTTACCTTTACCTTTACCTTTACCTTTAACCTTTACCTTTACCTTTACCTTTACCTTTACCTTTACCTTTACCTTTAACCTTTACCTTTAACCTTTACCTTTACCTTTACCTTTACCTTTACCTTTACCTTTACCTTTACCTTTAACCTTTACCTTTAACCTTTACCTTTACCTTTACCTTTACCTTTACCTTTACCTTTACCTTTACCTTTACCTTTACCTTTAACCTTTACCTTTACCTTTACCTTTACCTTTAACCTTTACCTTTACCTTTACCTTTACCTTTAACCTTTACCTTTACCTTTACCTTTACCTTTACCTTTACCTTTACCTTTACCTTTACCTTTACCTTTACCTTTACCTTTAACCTTTACCTTTAACCTTTACCTTTACCTTTACCTTTAACCTTTACCTTTACCTTTACCTTTAACCTTTACCTTTACCTTTAACCTTTACCTTTAACCTTTACCTTTACCTTTACCTTTACCTTTAACCTTTACCTTTACCTTTAACCTTTACCTTTACCCTTTACCTTTACCCTTAACCTTTACCTTTACCCTCCCACCTGCTGCCGCGGCATTTGCTCTCTTCTCTCACCCACTTCTGGGTCAAACCACTTCCCCTTCGCCCGTTTTTATTCCGGGGGGGGGGGGGGGCGGGGGGGTGGGGGAGGGGTGCAGCCGCGGCACCGCAGCGATTCCTCCACCGACGCCCCGCTGACGACGGCAGTTGAATATCGCGGAGGCTTAGCGCGACCAGCTCTTACACAGCAGAATTAATTTCAGCTCCGGGCTCGGGCGAAGGCCGGGCACAAAAGCGGGGGTGGTTTTGCAACCCCTGGCGTGCTCTTTCCTGCAGCATCAATCGGGCGCCGCAGCTCGCGGGAAAACCTGTGGCAGAGCTGCCGCAGCAGGAACACCAGCTCACGGAAACGCCTGTTTCTTAAGACGGGGGATTCTGCAGAGTCAGCAAAACGAGGCTGTAAATCCTTAAAAAAAAAAAAGCCAGCGCGGACTTTGTTAGCGAACGACACCCGCGGCCGATAACAGGGCAGGGTATAAACGCGGGTTTGCCGTCGAGCGCGGCGGCCGGGAAAGGAAGGCGAACGCGCCGCAAGGTACGTGGTGCAATTTACCGGATCCCTGGTTTCCCAGAAATTTTTGCTGTTGATTTGCCCGGTGGTCGAGCGGACGTTTATAAACCAGACGTCCTTATTTTTAGCAGTTAAATGCTTGGGAATGGAAGGATGGAAAGATTCGTGTTGTGGTGGTTTGGGATGGGTGCTGAGGGCAATAAATCCTTTAGCAGTAATCATAGTAGTAACAGTAATAATAGCAATAATAGCGATAATAATAGCAATAATAATAGTAATAATAATAGCAATAATAATAATAACAACGATAAAATAATATATAATATAAATATATAATAAATAATATAATATATAATATATAATATTTAATATTTAATATATAAAATACAGATATAATACTATATAATATATATTATATATAATTATTTATTGTTATTATTATTAATATTAATATTATTTCAGGTTTTCCCCCAAATGAGTGCCAGTTCTTAGGGCTCCCAGTCAATACTCGGTCACTGCAAAAGGGAGCTGCGGAGAAACAGACCCCCTGTATTGTTTAGCGGTTAAAATAATGTATTTTTTTCAATTTAGTTTTTTCGGGGCTGCTTGGGCGCGAGAGGCGAAGACGTGGGACATCCTTCAGCTGGTTTTTTTATGCGCACGCTTTTCTCCTCTCTCACAAATAACGATCTTACCACGTTAATAGTTTTTTTTTTGCTGGGGGACACGGTCAGATTAATATCCTCCTTTATATAACTGGAGTTTTTGTTTGTTTGAAAAAAAATAAACCCAACCCATTTCGGTTTGAAACCCGAAATGTGCAGATCGCTTCAGTTTTAGTTCTGGAGTTTCAGTAAAATAGAAAAAAAAAATATAATTCCATAATTAGAGGTGCAGGAAAATTCTGGTTTGTGCATGTTTGAAAGGAGTTTGTGGGGAGGAAAAGAAATCCCTCAGTGATGAATAATGACATCGTCAATGTTACTTGAATTATTCTGAATTATTCTGAATTATTGCACTTGGCGAATTAGTCTGAATATGAGAATTATGGTACTTGGCCCTTATAGCAATGTAGGCACGAGGGGATATGATTTATGGCTGAAATAGGATCATAGAATTTTTGAGGCTGGAACAGGCCCTTCAGGTCGTCGCGCCCAAGCGGCAACGCGCCAGCGCCCAGCCCACCGCCACGCCATGTCCCTCAGCGCCACCCCCACGCGTCTCTTCAATACCCCCGGGGATGGGGGCTCCCCCCCTGCCCTGGGCGGCCCGACCCGGTGCTTGACGACCCTTTTGGGGAAGAAATTGGAGTACTGTGGGCATATGGCACCTGTGGGGATGAGGTCGGGGTAGGCTTTGGGGTTGCTGGGGGCTGTAGGGATGGGCTGTAGGGCTCTGAGGCTGGGGTATGGGGTTTGTGGGGGCAGATGGTTGGATCGTAGAATCATGGAGTTATTAAGGTTGGAAAAGACCTCGAGGATCATCAAGGCCAACCCCCAACCCAACACCCCCAGGCCTCTAAAACCGTGTCCCCAAGGGCCGCGTCTGCACATCCTTTGAGCCCCCCCAGGGACGGCGACGCCCCCACCTCTCTGGGCAGCCTGTGCCAGGGCCCGACCGCTCCGGCAGGGAAGACATTGGTCCTAATCTCCAGCCTAAACCTGCCCTGACGCAGCTCGAGGCCGTTCCCTCTCATCCTATCGCTTAAATTGGGAGCAGAGACCAGCCCCCCCCTCACTCCAGCCCCTCTCAGGCAGCTGCAGAGAGCGAGAAGGGCTCCCCTCAGCCTCCCCTTCTCCAGGCTAAACCCCCCCAGCCCCCCCAGCCGCCCCCCAGCACACTTGTGCTCCAGACCCTGCCCCAGCCCCGCTGCCCTTCTCTGGACACGCTCCAGCCCCTCCAGGCCCTTCTTGTCCCGAGGGGCCCAACCCTGAGCCCAGCATTCGAGGTGGGGCCTCCCCAGGGCCGAGCACGGGGGCCCCGTCCCTGCCCGGCCCCCGCTGGCCACACTACATATCGATTTCCAAAATTCTTATTTCTGGTTTCCTTACCCAACGGCGTTCTTCCGGGCATAGATGGAAAAGAAGAAATTCAGCAAATTGGAAATTATATTCATCGTCCTCTTCTGTTTGGTGGTGGCCGTGGCCTGTGTCCTCATCGGGATTTTAGCAACAAGGGAAACCGTAGCCAAAAGCACCCGTAAGTGCTGATTTCTGCTGCTGAATCAGAAAAAGAGTTGCTGTCTTGAAGTTTTTGGGTCTGTTTGATAAAAAAAACCTATATGTAGATGTTAAAATTCTAACATATTAAAATAGATATACATATAAAATTTATAATACATTTCGTAAAAGACATATAATACATAGCTTATAATTTATTTATATATAAATATATCAGATTTAATACATAAATAGAATAGATACAAGTAAAAATAATTATTTTATAATCTGCTGTAAGCAGACACTGCCCCCAGGATCTGAGGGGGATTATTTTAATGCCAGTTGTGATTAGTGTCTTCAAGAACGCAGAAAATCACCAATCCCCCCCCAAAACATGAGATTAAACATTTGTCTTCTGCCCTTTGTAGGCTTTATTGTGGCTTTTCACGTTACTCCGTTTTTATGATTAACCAAAGGTGACCTGGAGTCACGTGCCGATAACCGGGGCGATGATGAACTGCAGAAATAAATGGGGTGATGCATAATTAAAGGCAAATTTTACCCTGAACCACAATTTCCTTTCACTTCAACTGTCAGAAGAGGAGGATTTCAATATTTTTAAATTTAAAGCTTCACTTAAGAAAGGCGACGGAGGGAGACAAAGCCCTGTTGTACAGAGAAAAAACGATAACCGTAAAAACCTGTAATATTTTTACTGCTTCGGTCCGTGAGAAAACGCTTGTCTTAGAGACACGGCTGCGTTTAGAACCTGGAAAACCAAAGTTTTTCTGTCTTTATCTCCAGCAGTTGCACAGAATTATGTAAAATGAGCGAGTTATCAGTAGTTGTGGCTTGTTGGAAGCGACGGTTGTGGTTGGAGATTTTTGAGGCAATGATAAACGGCTTGGGAATATCATTAAAAAGGACATTTAATGATAAAAATAAAAATAAAAATAAAAATAAGAATAAAAATAAGAATAAGAATAAGAATAAGAATAAAAATAAAAATAAAAATAAAAATAAGAATAAGAATAAAAATAAAAATAAGAATAAGAATAAAAATAAAAATAAAAATAAAAATAAAAATAAAAATAAAAATAAGAAAAAAATAAAATAAGAATAAGAATAAAAATAAAAATAAGAATAAAAAGAAATAAAATTAAAATTAAAATTAAAACTAAAACTAAAACTATAATTAAAATTAAAAATAAAAAATAACTAAAACTAAAACTAAAACCAATAAAAATATAATTACAATTACAATTTAAATTTAAATTTAAATTCAATTTCAAATGATTGCGAGTAACCCCTTCGTTTCTCTGTCTCACAGAATTTTCCCCAAACTGCCCGAGCATCGGAACAGCCGAGCGGATTGACTGCATCCCGGATCAAGTCGCCACCAAGGTCTGAAAACATGAGAAAAAGAATAATTAAAAAAAAAAAAATTTAGGTTAGAATTTATAGCCTAACACCTCTGTGATAAATTACTCCCAAATTTAATATCAAAAGAAACTCCCTTGTTTGTACCAGAGCAGGTTTTTAAAAACATTTTTCAACCAGCAAACGACGCCCGGATATTTTTTGGTGCCGCGCGGCCACCGAAAGCGGCCAATTTAACCAATTCCAGCCCATTACCAGGTTGGATTTTTCTTCTTGTGGGCGCACTTGGCGCAGTGACGAAGCCCACCCTGTCGATTTAAACCGGGACAAAATTGGGCCAGTTTGGAAATACTTCCTTTTGCTGAAACTGCCCTTTTTTTTTTTGGGCGTGATGTCAGAAATTGACGTTCCTAACGGCGCATTAAACCCAAATTCACCTCATCGCGATGCGTAACCTTTCGGGCTGTAATTTCCCAAATCGAGCCTTCGCCGCTCTTACGTTGGTGCCGTCCCGACGGCGGCGCGCAGAAGTTAGAAATCGAGGTCAATTATTTCAGGTTTCCAGCAAAAACCCGCTAACGTAACGCCGTAAAATAACATTTAATACGATTTGGCCGCCCGAACCGTAAGGAAAGGCCAAACGATGGCAGGGTCCTCCTCCCCACGGCCACCGTGTCGGAGCAGCCTCGCGGATCCTTTTCACCTTTAATTAACGCCTCGGAGCCAGCCGTGCCGTGCCGAGTGACCGACGCTAAATATTAGCTCCAAATTTAATATTAGCAAGAGCGTTACAAGCTCACATTAGCCTTAAATTTCGCCGAATTTGAGAATTAAAGCGGAGAAGCGACGCCGCCCTGCGTCGCGGGAAATCTCGCCGCAGTCGCGCTTGCAGATCCTATTTATTTATTTACGTTTTTATTTAAGCCCCACGTTTTGCGCCGCCCCTAAGGTTTAATTAGTGTTTGTTTTTTTAATTAAACAAGGTTCGGGGCGGAACGGAGCCGGGCCGCAAAGCGAACGAGCTGAAAATCCAGTTTTCTTCACGAAGAGTTGATTTTGGGGAATTATTGGATTCATTTTGATGATGATAATAGGATTAGGAATAATAAAGGCCGTTTGCTCCTACATTTTTTTTTTACCGTGAGGTGGATTTTGGGCTAAAAGCTCGTGGGGAAAATGGCAGTTAATTTAAATTACACGTAAGCTCGCGCTAGAAAGCCTTGCTTTCCTCATTCATGCAAAAAACCAGATATAAAACCCCAACAAACGAGCGGGTATAATTAGAGTTACTGAAAAGCCTTAGTAACGACGCGTAGGGTGGAGGCGAGCTGGTATTTATTAACCGCTCGCTGCAAGCGAGGGCAAAGTTTGATGAGGCACGAAAACACCCTGAAGAATGACCCCTCGTGGCTGGGACACGTGCTCGCGGCGATGCGGGGACAAACCGCTCGATTTCGGCAGGTTCCCTCCCCCATCGCCGACCTCTGCCTGAGCCCGGCTTATCGCTCCCGGAGCCGAGGCCTGGCCTCGCGGGGCGGGGCGGGGGGCGGGGCGGGTGCTGGGGCCGCGGGGGCTGGGGCCGCTGCAGCGGCGCAAGGCGGGGCGACCTCTGGGTGGGCTCTGCTCCCCGCCGGGCGCCGGGCACGAGCGAGGGGGCCGCTGCAATGCACCGCCGAGACAGGGCTTCTTAATACGTGCGTGTGTGCGTGTATTTTTAGATAGATCTATGTGTATAAAAATATATCTATAAATAAATAGACTAAACTACCTATAATATAATATAGTACAATGATTTAAAATATATAATATATAAAATATATAATATATATAAAAATAAATACTTTTTTGGGTGGACTCTGCTCCTTTCTGGGTGCTGGGCATGAAAGAGAGTGTAAAATATCCATCTTCTAAAAGTTTATATATATAAAATATATTATGTATACTGTATAATATAATAATATAATAATGTAATAACATATCATAATATGATATAATATGATATGATAGAATATAATATGATAGAATATAATATGATAGAATATAATATGATAGAATATGATAGAATATGATAGAATATGATAGAATATAATATAATATAATATAATATAATATAATATAATATAATATAATATAATATAATATAATATAATATAATATAATATAATATAATATAATATAATATAATATGATATGATATGATATGATATAATATGATATAATATGATATGATATAATATGATATAATATGATATAATATGATATTATATAATATAATATGATATAATATAATATGATATAATATAATATGATATAATATAATATAATATGATATAATATAATATAATATAATATGATATAATATAATATAATATAATATGATATAATATAATATAATATAATATAATATAATATAATATAATATAATATAATATAATATAATATAATATAATATAATATAATATAATATAATATAATATAATATAATATGATATAATATGATATAATATAATATGATATAATATGATATAATATAATATAATATGATATAATATGATATAATATGATATGATATAATATGATATAATATGATATGATATAATATGATATGATATGATAGGATAGGATAGGATATAATAGGATATAATAGGATATAATATAATATAATAGGATATAATATGATATGATATGATATGATATGATATGATATGATATGATATGATATGATATGATATAATATAATATAATATAATATAATATAATATAATATAATATAATATAATATAATATAATATAATATAATATAACATAATACATTACATAACATAAAATAAAATAACAAAATAACAAAATAACATAAAATAACATAAAATAACATAAAATAATGTAACGTGCATTATTTTATATACATACACACACACACGCAGAGACTCGCTGCTTGGTGCTCCCTGAAAATAGAGCGCCATTAACGGCCATGAAGAGTATTTAAAGTCTGAGTGAAATACTCTCATTTTCAGCATTTCGCGTCAGCCGCCCGCGGCCCCGAGGGAGGGCGGCCCGGCTGGAGAAGGGCAGCGTGGGCCGCCCCGCTTCGGGGCCGCCCCTGACCTTAATGCTTTAAAACTATTTTCATTGCGTCTAAGTAAAAGCCGTAAGAGCCGTTAGGACGGTTTAAAGCGTCGTTAACTGATTTGAATCGGCGGTTTATCTCGGGCGGCCTTATGGGACGTCCTGGAGGCCTGGGCCTTGGGCCGAGGCCGGCGCACGCGGCCGTTGCTCCCCGTGACGCTCCCCACGTGTCGCCGTGACACCGTGACCTCAGGAATGACTTATTTCATCAACAACAGCAACAACCCCCCCTATTTTAAGTGATATACGACCCAAACCTTACCGTCAGGGGTAAAACTCACTTAAAAAGTGGGTGAATAACTTAATTTCTAAACCCAAAGTGAAGGTGACCTGGTTCATTGGGCCGGAGAGGTTGGTGTCACCTTGCCGAGATCCAGGTTGTAAATGACGAGTCGAGCGGTTTGGGTTTGTTTTTTGTTGTTTATTAAAAAAAAAAAAAGGTGCCTTTTTTTGGTCTCCGTTTGAGTCTGGGCCCATCGAGGTTATTGAGGCTGACGTGGCCAATGTCGGGCTGGTGACGCTTCCGATGCGGAGAGGGCCCTAAACCACAGAGGTACCCATGGCTTTGTTTCTCCGCCCAAATTGTTGCTTTTATAGAGGCGCGAGTTTTTTGTTTTTTTGGTTTTTGGGGTTTTTTTTAACCCATTTTGTGAAAATTGGCCGCCCTGTGAAGCCGCAGAATCATCAAATCATGAAGGCTGGAAAAGACCTCCAGGATCGTCCAGTCCAACCGCCAGCCCAACACCCTCACGTCTCCTAAAAGCCGCAGCTGGAACGATCCGATAATTTCTTGCACAGATTTGTGTCCTCCCTGGCTTTAAGAAAGAACAAATTTTCCAGAATCCAGAGTTTTAAATTTATTTTTTTTTCAGCAATAATGAGCGATTTCCCACCTTGAATCCCCCGAACACCTCGCCCGAGTTCCCGGTCGCCCATCGGCCCTGCGAGGCCGCTCAGAGCCGAGGCAGGGTTTCGGGCGGGGGCTCGGCCTCGTTCCGATTTAGTCCCGTTCGACTTATTGGGGGCTGATTTGCGTTAAAAATCTCCTCTTCCGGCGCAGAGCCTCTGCAGCCTGCGCGGCTGCTGCTGGAGCCCCCAGAGCGGCACCGGCGTGCCGTGGTGCTTCTTCTCGACCGGCCACGGCTACCAGGTGGAGGGAGCGCCGCGAGCGACTCGGGAGGGTAAGTGGGCACCGCCGCGCCCAGACCTCGGCGCGCGCGGCTCGCCGTTTCCACAGCGCTCTTCTGTGTGATGTTATTTTATTTTATTTTATTTTATTTTATTTTATTTTATTTTATTTTATTTTATTTTATTTTATTTTATTCCATTCCATTCCATTCCATTCCATTCCATTCCATTCCATTCCATTCCATCATATTCTATTCTATTCTATTCTATTCTATTCTATTCTATTCTATTCTATTCTATTCTATTCTATTCTATTCTTTATTTTGTTTTAGTTTGACTTTCTTTTATTTATTTTAATTTTATTCCATTCCATTCAATTTATTTTTTATTTTTGTTTATTTTTATTTTATGATTTTATGATTTTTATTTTTTCTTATGTTATATTATAATTGTCTTTATTTTATTTTATTTTATTTTTTATTTTTTGTAATATTTGCTTTTTATTGCCTTCCCTTCCATTTTATTTTATTTTATTTTATTTTATTTTATTTTATTTTATTTTATTTTATTTTATTTTATTTTATTTTATTTTATTTTATTTTATTTTATTTTATTTTATTTTATATATTTTTTGTAATTTTTAAATTCCATTTTCTCTTTTCTTTTCTTTTCTTTTCTTTTCTTTTCTTTTCTTTTCTTTTCTTTTCTTTTCTTTTCTTTTCTTTTCTTTTCTTTTCTTTTCTTTTCTTTTCTTTTCTTTTCTTTTCTTTTTTCTTTTCTTTTCTTCTCTTTTCTTCTCTTTTCTTTTCTTCTATTCTCTTCTATTCTCTTTTCTTCTATTTTATTTTATTTTATTTTATTTTATTTTATTTTATTTTATTTTATTTTATTTTATTTTATTTTATTTTATTTTATTTTATTTTTATATTTTTGTAATTTTATTTTTTATTCTATTTTATGTTATGTTATGTTATTTTATTTTATTAAACTTTATTTTATTTTATTTTGTTTTATTTTTTATATTTTTGTAATTTAAATTTAATTTATTTTAATTTAATTTAATGTTTATATTTTTGTAATTTTATTTGTTTTATTTTTATATTTTTTAATTTTAATCTTAATCCAATTTTATTTTATTTTATTTTTTATTTTTGCAATTTTTATTTTGCTTTGTTTCATTTTGTTTTCATTCAATCTTCATCCAGTGTTGAGTAATTTCACTTCACTCCGGTTAACCCCCGCAGGGTTTCAGGCCACGCTGACCCGCCTGCCCTCCCCCTCGCTTTTCGGCGGCGACATCCGGACCCTCCTCCTGGCGGCGGAGCACCAGGCCCCAGCCCGCTTCCGCTTCCGGGTGAGCGCCGCGCCCTGCTGCTGGCCAGCGCCGGGCCGGGGCAGGCGGGTGCTGGGGGCGCGATTCCCGCCACGCTCACCCCGGGACCTCCGCGCGCGGGTACCGCGGGGAAGGTTGACCAGGAAAGGCTTTTTTTTGCACCCGGCGGAGCAGCAGCCTGTGTCCCCCCACCCCCCCAGCCCCCCCCCCGGGAAAAGAGTTCTGTGCAAAATACGGGCATTTATGCCAAGCTCAGGGGTTTTTGGCAGAAACCTTTAGCGCTTCCAAAGCGCCTTGTGTTTCGTGCAAGACTCGGCGCTCGGTGTGCAGTAAATATGCCAAAATCCATGGATTTGGGGGCTTGACAGGACTTCTGGGCTTTTTTGTTATTGTTTTTTCTTTTTTCTTCCTTTTTTTCTTCCTTTTTCTTTTTTCCTTTTTCTTCCTTTTTACTTTTTCTTCCCTTTTCTTTTTTTTTTTTACTTTTTCTTCCTTTTTTCTTTTTTCCTTCCTTTTTCTTCCTTCTTTTTTCCCCTTTTCTCCTTTCTTTTCTCTTTTCCCTTTTCTGCTTTGTTTTCTCTTTTTCTTTTTTTTCTTCTCTTTTCTCTTTTCTTTTTTCTTTCTTTTTTATTTTATTTGTTCTCTTTTTTATTCTCCCTTTTCTGTTTTCTGTTTTGTTAAATTGTCTTTTTTCTCTTCTTTCTTCTTTTCTTATTTTTCCTTTTTTCTTTTTTTCTCATTTATCTTTTTTCTGTTTTCCATTTTCTCTTTTCCTTACCATCTTTTCTTTCTTTTATTTTTTAATTTCTTTTTTTTTTTTTTTTAAATATTCTTGGGACTGGAGGGCACCACCTATTTTTCTGCCAAAAACCTGGGAGTCAGGCTGGGTTTGGCTCCACCCAGCCAAGATAGGACACATAGAAAGACTGCAAATGAGACGCTGAAGAAGGGCTGGGTGGTGCCTACAGACATGGTCGTGCAGAATTCTCCCTCCTGCGTATTTCCATGGGATAAATACCCTCAGATCAAGCAATAATGGGAAATACCATCGTTGTCTGCCCAAATAAAGAGGCTGGGTCAGTTTGCACAGTCTTATTTTTGCCATTTATTGTGTCGTCGTGATGCTGTTTTGGCAATGGGTGTTTTTTGGTTGTTTTTTTTTTTGCCAAGTAAAATTTGGATGGTCGTGCTGGAAAATGTTAAAATGAGTCATTAATTTCTAAATTACTTATGTTGTTCTTTAAAAATGCGTAGATCACTGATCCTAAAACGCAAAGATTTGAAGTCCCCCATGAGCACGTGGGACCTTTCAGCGGTCCGGCAGCCTCCAATTTAAAATATAAAGTTGACGTTCAGCAAAATCCCTTTGGCATCATGGTGACCAGAGCAAGCAATGGAAAAGTTGTGTGAGTAAATTTTGGCCTTTTTATCCATAAAAAATCATGATACCGTCCGTGTCCTCTGAGGGTTTGGGCTGCTTTAGGTGCCCTCTTGGGCATGAAAACTGATTCTTCTCTTCTTTTGGTGGATAAACAGGGTGGAAAGACTCTTTCCACATAAAATCTGGGAGATGGGGAGGTCTATCTCATGGGGTTAAGGTTTTGCCACATTGGCTCTGCTCTCTTCTTCCCTTAATCCTGGGGAGAATCGATGAATTGTGCCATCCCTTCACCAATTATGATAAGTCCTTCCCAGCATCACCTTTTACTGCATCTTTCCTGCCTTAGTCATGAAGCTCCTCCTGAAGGTCTCAGCCCCCAAAATAAGATGGACAAGAGACTCTTTGGTACCAACCAGTGCTAAGCTGGTCTTAGAAAACTGTAAGCGAAATATACCAAGAGCTTCTATACTGAAGGATTTAAATGTCTTTGTTTTCTAAAACCACCCCTCTAACCCAAAGCTGGGCTAACAGCCCTGCACTGAGCCCCACTGAAAGGCAGAAGCCTCAGGAGAAAATATTTCTTAAATCAATTAAAAAGTGATTACTTAGCTGATTGCTAGCAGGAGTTGGATTGCTATCAACTCTTCAAGTTTAATTAATTAGGATTTACTTATTTTCCCGTTATTAGCACTGTTTGCTTTCTTAAAAGCCTCCTTAAAGACTGATTTGCCATTAATGAGCGCTTGAAAGATGGAGCGGGTGCTCAGGACTGATTTTGTTGGCATGTGGAGGGGAGAATAATTTAAATTAATGGAAACTGTTTGAAACAGCACTATAGATTGCTTAAATTTTCCTTAGACTTTCATTTAATTTGGAAAGAAAATTCTTGGGACCTGTTTGAAACAATGCTCTGGAAGATTGCTTAAATTTTTCTTTGGTTTTGATTTAATTTTGAAGAAAAAATGTTGGGATGTTTGAAACATCGCTCTTGGCTATCGCTTAAATTTTCCTTAGGTTTTTATTTAATTTGGAAAAAACCTAATATTGTGTTTTATGGTTTTAATGAAAAAAACCCCACCCAGAATTAATAAATTATTATTTTAAAAACCCGGTATTTTCGCTGCAATATGCAACGTGACTGGTTCTGGCCAAACTATGAGATGTGTACGACAAAATTAGTAGTGGCACATGATGCAGATGCTTTCTTAAATAATGGCGTAGGTTTTTTTTGGGGGTGTGTGTGTGTGGCAAATACAGCCATGTGCATCCATACTACATAAAATTGTTAGGAATATGATTCTTTACATGGCTTTGGTTAGCAAGTTAAGGTTTATTCATATTTGAGATAGATCACAGTATTAGGTTGTATAAGTTTTAAAAGCATCAGCCAATTTAAAACAGCAATTTGAGGGAATTTTTTACAGTCAATACAGTGACTTAGTTAAAGACTCGAGAATGGCAAGGCTCGATCTGTTACTTACATGGAAGAGGTGCACAAAGGAAAATTCAGTTATACTCAAGTTTGATTGGTTCAGAAGGACTGTGGATGCAGGGGATAAGGAGGACCTTCCTGTTGAGTCATGAGGTTTAGAATAGACCCCCTTGCTTTCTAAACTTCTTTCAGAGAGAAGTCTAGGTGCAGCTAGGCCCAATCTTAGTCTCAGACTTGGTCAACCATTAATGTGAATAAGGATAATATATTTCTATATATAGTCAAATTGCACACGCACACACCCCCTGAGGTTAACCTTTGAGTAAAATTTCCCTTTTCGTGAGTTTCATGAATTATTCACTTTAATGTGCTGGCATTCATCAGCACATGGCTGGCAAACCTCATGAAATCAGGCCTTTGAGTCCTCGCAAAACCAGGCCTTTGAGTCCTTGCAAAATCAGGCCTTTGGTTCCTCATGAAATCAGGCCTTTGAGTCCTTGCAAAATCAGGCCTTTGAGTCCTCGTAAAACCAGGCCTTTGAGTCCTTGCAAAATCAGGCCTTTGGTTCCTCATGAAATCAGGCCTTTGAGTCCTTGCAAAATCAGGCCTTTGAGTCCTCGTAAAACCAGGCCTTTGAGTCCTTGCAAAATCAGGCCTTTGGTTCCTCATGAAATCAGGCATTTGAGTCCTTGCAAAATCAGGCCTTTGAGTCCTCGTAAAACCAGGCCTTTGAGTCCTTGCAAAATCAGGCCTTTGGTTCCTCATGAAATCAGGCCTTTGAGTCCTTGCAAAATCAGGCCTTTGAGTCCTCGTAAAACCAGGCCTTTGAGTCCTTGCAAAATCAGGCCTTTGGTTCCTCATGAAATCAAGCCTTTGAGTCCTCACAAAATCAGGCATTTGAGTCCTTGCAAAATCAGACATTTGAGTCCTTGCAAAATCAGGCCTTTGGTTCCTCATGAAATCAGGCCTTTGAGTCCTTGCAAAATCAGGCCTTTGAGTCCTCGCTAAACCAGGCCTTTGAGTCCTTGCAAAATCAGGCCGTTGGTTCCTCATGAAATCAGGCCTTTGAATCCTTGCAAAATCAGGCCTTTGAGTCCTCGCAAAACCAGGCCTTTGAGTCCTCATGAAACCGTCAACGATCGATCCTTCAATCATTGTGAAATCATCAACGGACACTCCTTCAATCCTCATGAAATCTACCCTTAGAGACGTCCCAGCCCAGGGGGAGATACAGGGTCACATGGCCTGCTGTGGTCCCGGAAAGCTCAAAGGTCTCCCTCTTGGATCGCTGGTTATAGGGTCAAGATGATGGGCTTTGGTCAATATTTTACATTCTGGCCCCAATTCTGGTACATAAGTCAGGGAGCAGATGGCCCAGGGTGGGCAGAGATTGCCTGACGCCCAAGCCGTTATGACTAAGCTAACACAATAGGGCTTAGTTTGGGATCTCGGGGTGGCTGCACTGCCACAGGGGTTTAGCGATACTAAGGGATCCAACCTTCAGCACAAAAATATTTATGCAACATTTTGTCCTTTCGCCAGGTTCGATACCACCATCGGCCCGCTGCTGTACGCCGAGCAGTTTTTACAGCTCTCCATCAAACTCCCCAGCAGCAACATCTACGGGGTGGGCGAGCACGTGCATAAGCGATACCAACATGATGTCAACTGGAAAACCTGGCCCATATTTAGCAGGGATACGGCCCCTTCTGGAGTAGGTGCTTATTTTATTACATTTTCCTTCTTTTCAGGTAAATTCTAGAATCCAGCCATCGTTGGCACATTAGTGATATCCACTTTTTTTTTTTTTTTCTTAAAGACTTGCCAAATTTTGCAAGAACATGGGATAATAAAATTCCTGTTGGAACAGGTTTTCATAAATATTTGGATTGAATCGGTTGGGTTTTGCTGCAAGTCAGCTGACGAACATTAATATCTGATGGACTGTGTTTTTTGTTGTTTTTTTTTTTCCTGTCCGTGCAAAATCTGGTAGATACAATATTTTTCCTTTCACGGCGTCGTATCACAGGAAATAATGCAAAGGTGCCCTGAGCAGCTGTTGCTTTATAAAGCAAAATAAGTCTGGCAGCAATGATTTTGTTTCTACATTTCTGCTTTTTTTTTTTCCCAAGGTGATTTCTAGGGCATCTGGTTTTGAGAAATGAGATGTTTTATCCTGAATCCACAAGGTTTTGGCACCATATTGCTCCACCACAGTATCAGCTTGTAAAATTTGTTATTTAAAACCAGTCATTGGTATTTATACTAATTTTTTGCTTATGTTTTGCTTTTTCTGACTTGGATTCCCCCCCACAGCATTTTTTTGGGGTACTTTTGGGGAAATAGCCAAAAATTATTGCTGTGATTTTTCATAGATTTTGGACTTGATGAGAAAAAAGAAATATTTGGTAGAGTGTGTAAGAGCTTGACAAGGTAAAAATAAAAAAAAACCATCAGAAAACATTAAATTTCTGGTGTATAATCAATGCTAGGGAGCAAGAAAAGTAACATAGATAATAGAAGAAGGAATAATAAGAATTTTATTTTATTTGGGTCCTTAAACCAGCTTATTTATAACTGCAGCTTCTCAACCTCTACTCAACATCGTTTCTCATTATTTGAGATAATAATGAGCTTAAGCGAGTGTTAAACTGAGACTATTTAATGTGGCAACAATCCTTGTGCTGAATTTGGAGTAAGTCCTGAAGTCTTTTGTTGAAGTAAGGGTGACGGGAATGGGATTCAGGGAGCAGCTTGATGTTTGCAGCTAATTAATGTTTTAGAAGGAAAAAAGCAAGAAAATCTTTCAAAATTTTGAGACATTGTCTATGGGCTGACACGTCCGGTTCGATTTTTGAACTGAAACCAGAATTTGCCTCACTATTAACAAAACTTATTGTAGACACTGGGTTTTTAAAATCAGCTTTTCTGTTTTCCTTTAAGAACATGGATAATTTGTACGGCGTTCAGACTTTCTTCTTGTGTTTGGAAGACAACACTGGAGCCTCTCTTGGTGTTTTTTTGATGAATAGCAATGCCATGGGTAAGAATGCCTTCTCCATAGCCCTAAGTATTGCAATCACTCTGTCTCTCTCTAAAAAAAACAAGATTTATTTATGTCTTTATTTATTTTAAATGATCTGGAGGTCTATTGCACTGTGATCCTGCTCAGCTGATGTAAATTTTTTTTTAAAAAATGCAGCCGCATATTAGATTTTGAAGAATGTTGCCTTAAAATCTGTGTCTGCAGCCTTTTTTTTTTCAAGCATTTACTCGTGTTTCCTCTACAAGGAGCGTTAAGGTTGTATTGCAAAGCCAGTGTCATACACATAATGTCTAATTTTTGCTCACGTTCAGGAACATTTCAGTACAAGATATTAAAATCTGAGCCTAAATTTATACTGAGCAGCACTTGTTAATATATGCCCCTAATTTCTCCTAGATAAGCATGGACATATTTGGGTGCTTAACAAATAATCAAGTGTCTTGAGACTGAAAATTTAATGAGAAGAAGTTGTGCCTTTGGATTTCTCTTTCTGGACCACATAAGAATGTAAATATGGGCATTTTCAGTTAAAAAAAAAAAAAAGAGCTGGAAACATTCCACCTGTGTTGCAACTCCACTAATGGTTTTGGGTTTCCTTGAATATTTTCGTTTGATATTTTCTCCTAACGAAGTTTTATACCTTTCATATTGGCGTCACAGTTATTTGAGGTTTAGGTAAATATCCCAAATTGATTTTGTGCACTTTTTGCTCGCAGAGTTCGCCCTGCAGCCGGCGCCAGCTGTCACTTACAGAACAATTGGGGGGATTCTTGATTTTTACGTCTTCTTGGGTGACACCCCCGAGCAAGTGGTGCAGGAGTACGTGCAGGTATGTTGGTGAACCCCACCCTAAAGGTGGTGGATCCTGCAACCTTGGAGGCACTCCAAGGAAAGAATCAGAGAATCATAGAAAAATTAAGGTTGGAAAAGAATGAGGTGGTAATATAATAACATTATAATACTTTAATACAATAAATATAATACAATAAATACAATACAATAAATACAATACAATATAATACCATACAATACAATATAAAAGAATAGAATAGAATAGAATAGAATAGAATAGAATAGAATAGAATAGAATAGAATAGAATAGAATAAACATATCAGCTGGGTGGCTGAGCCCAGGCATTTGGGTTGAACGGAGCTAAATCTAGTTGGCAGCTGGTCATGAGCGGGGTTCCACAGGGCTCAGTTGGGGCCAGTCTTGTTTAATATCTTTATCAATGATCTCGATGAGGGGATCAAGGGCACCCTCAGTATGTTGATCTGCTGGAGGCCAGGAGGGCTCTGCAGAGGGACCTGGGCAGGCTGGATCGATTGGGTTAGCTCAGCTGGGTGAGGTTTAACAAGGCCCAGTGCCGGGTCCTGCCCTTGGGTCACACCAACCCCAGGCAGCGCCCCAGGCCTGGGGCAGAGGGGCTGGGAAGTGCCCGGCGGAGAAGGCCCTGGGGGTGCTGGCTGACAGCCGGCTGGGCATGAGCCAGCAGTGCCCGGGTGGCCAAGGAGGCCACCAGCCCCCGGGCTTGTGTCAGCACTGGTGTGGCCAGCAGGAGCCGGGCAGGGATGGGGCCCCTGTGCTCGGCCCTGGGGAGGCCCCACCTCGAGTGCTGGGCTCAGGTTTGGGCCCCTCAAGGGACAAGAAGGGCCTGGAGGGGCTGGAGCGTGTCCAGAGAAGGGCAGCGGGGCTGGGGCAGGGTCTGGAGCCCAAGTGTGCTGGGGGGCGGCTGGGGGAGCTGGGGGGGTTTAGCCTGGAGAAGGGGGGGCTGAAGGGAGCCCTTCTCGCTCTCTGCAGCTGCCTGAGAGGGGCTGGAGTGAGGGGGGGTCAGTCTCTGCTCCCAATTTAAGCGATAGGACGAGAGGGAACGGCCTCGAGCTGCGCCAGGGGAGGTTTAGGCTGGAGATTAGGACCAATGCCTTCCCTGCCGGAGCGGTCAGGCCCTGGCACAGGCTGCCCCGAGAGGTGGGGGCGTCACCGTCCCTGGGGGGGTATTTAAAAGACGTGTAGACGTGGCACTTCGGGGCATGGCTTAGGAGGCCTGGGGGTGTTGGGTTGGGGGTTGGCCTTGATGATCCTCGAGGTCTTTTCCAACCTCAGTGATTCCATGATTCTCTGATTCTACAATAATACAATACAGTAGAATTCAATGCAATATATGATTACATAATATTAATATAATATTAAATAGCGTAGTTAATTAATTGGTAGCAATGTATCATCCTTCACATCGTTGTTTGCATCATTCACATCTAGAGGGTTTTTTTTTTGGAAAAAAGAGTATAAAAAAAAAGCAGCTGTGGGTGATTGCATAAAACGCACTCTATCGTACTCAAGTTGAATCTCTGACTTGAGAGAGAATTGGCCAATTTAGGGAATCAGACCCAAAGAGAGGAGGCCAATGACGCCCATTGTTTTTGGGTTTAATTTCCAGTTTATAGGGTTGCCAGCGTTACCCGCCTATTGGACTCTGGGATTTCACCTCAGCCGCTACGATTACGGCTCTCTCGACGAGGTGAAGGCTGTTGTGGAGCGAAACAGAGCAATTGGACTCCCTTACGTGAGTAAAAAAAGTGATTTTTTTTTTCTTCTTTATCTCCAATAATTTTCACTGGCTGCACTGTTTTCTATATAAAATAGTGAATGATTTTAAATGTCATTTGCTCCCTTCTGTTGTGGAAGCATTTTGTTCAGTTTAAAGCTTCTGACTCAGCATATTTATTTCCACGTTATGCACGTTTCTTTGGCTCAATCTGTGAACCAGTGAGATCAACCCCAGTGTGAAAATTCACTTCACACTTTCAGAAACCCTGGGAAATTAAAGAGTGTCAGAAGCTAATTTTTTCCCCCAATTTAGCTATGGATAGTGGTAAGAAAAATACTTCAGGTGCCCACATCCCGCTGCACATTTTTAAGTCAAAATGCAGCACGTTGAGGACCCTTGAGCATCACGTCTAACGCCCCGTCTTCTCCCAGGACGTTCAGTACACGGATATCGACTACATGGAAGCGAGGAAAGATTTTACCTACAACAAAGTGAACTTCAAAGACCTCCCCAACTTTCAAACATATATGCATGGCTATGGGCAAAAATACATTATCATACTGGTAAGCGTTTAGCTATCTAGTTTTCAATTTTAAATAGTATCGTTATCAGTATATATGTTTTTTATATATATATGGGTTTTTTAAAAATATGTTTGTTATTACACAAGACATTTTTCCATGTAGTTGTTGGGCTGTTGGTGTAGAGAACTGATAATCGATGTAGAGAACAGTTATATCTATATAACATTTATAAAATATATAACATATATATTATAGATCCTTTATATAGAAAAACAATTCTATATTTTATGTATAAATTACATAAATATTATATCTTTATATATACATAAGCATATAAATAAATATTGTCTTAAGTCTTACATGACATTTCTATTTCTATTTCTATTATTTCTATTCCTATTTCTCTTTCTATTTCTCTCTTTCTCTTTCTCTTTCTCTTTCTATTTCTCTTTCTATTTCTATTTCTATCCCTGGAGGTGTTCAAAAAACATGTAGATGTGGCCCTTGGGGACATGGTTTCGGAGGCCTGGGGGTGTTGGGTTGGGGGTTGGCCTTGATGATCCTCGAGGTCTTTTCCAACCTTAATATGATTCTTTCATCTTTATCTTTTTATCTTTATCTTTTTATCTTTTTCTTTTTTCTTTTTCTTTTTCTTTTTCTTTTTCTTTTTCTTTTTCTTTTTCTTTTTCTTTTTCTTTTTCTTTTTCTTTTTCTTTTTCTTTTTCTTTTTCTTTTTCTTTTTCTTTTTCTTTTTCTTTTTCTTTTTCTTTTTCTTTTTCTTTTTCTTTTTCTTTTTCTTTTTCTTTTTCTTATAAATAATAATCATAATATATGTTGTTACATGAGAAACCTTTCCGTGTAGTTGCTGGGCTCCACATAATCGGTGGAGAGAACCATTTATTTTGTGTGGTTTTCCACTTTTTTAGGACCCTGCCATTAGCACGGAGGCTCTCGCTGACGGTTCTCCCTACCAAGCCTACGAGAGAGGACAAAGCAAGAAAGTTTGGGTTAATGGGTCGGACGGAGTAACACCGTTAGTTGGAGAGGTGATAAAACGCTTACAAAGTCTGAGCCCAAATCCCCCTTCGTTTGGGCCAGCGTAATCTTCCATTTTTCTGCTGTTCGCAATATTTTGCAAAATTTCAGGGGTTTTGATAATTTTTTTTTTTACATTTTGATTTTCCAAAAGGAAAAATGAGCAGTTTTGAAGGGTTGGGGGACACGGGCAGCCAACATTTGTTTATTTTCAATAGTTATCAGAGAGCAATCCCCACTTTACTGCTTTGAAAGTTTTCTTACGACAAGGTTACAAACGTAGTTGCTTATTGTAAAATTTGTGTAACTTAAAAGTAATTTTGACTTCAAAAGTGACTTTGGAATTTAGAACTCAGAGGTTAACAAAGCTGCTTTCTGCCCTTTTTCTGCACGTAAATTTAAGAAAAATATAATCGATATTAATGAATGATAATATTAATGAAGCATGATAATTCATATTAGTCAATAATGATAATCGATTTATTATTAATTAATATTACTCTTGCCATTTATACCTCAAAAACCTTCTCCCAATCACTTTATCAACACTGCCCTGCAAAATCCTGAGGTTTTATACCCAAATGTTCCTCCAAGAGAGCAACTCACATAAATCTGACGGAATTCTGAGGTTTTTAATCTTTTTGCAAGGTCATCAACAGTTTAATTATTTCCCCTCTTTTTAAATTTTTTTATTGCAGGTGTGGCCAGGAAGAACCGTCTTCCCAGACTTCACCAACCCCGACTGCACCAGCTGGTGGGTGGAGGAATGCAAAATATTTTATAACCAAGTGCCCTACGACGGGATCTGGATTGTAAGTAATTGCTGAAATCTTCACATTTTCCAAAAAGAGGTGAATGGCAAGTCAGATTTTAGTCTGCATCGATCCGGAGGAAGATTTACTGAGAATAACCTGAAATCCACGTGGGATTTGTACCTTTTCTGTAGTGTTCAACGCATTTAGGTGAAGTAATTTTTCTGGTGTCGGGGGGATTTTGTTGGAAATGGCGTTTATCCCACGCGTTGGATATTTGCTGCTTTCAGCAGAGCTGCATTTAATGTGGTTTAATTTATCCAGGACCTGACTGTGACCAGGATCGTAAACACTACACTAACTTTTGATTTTAATAAATGGTCTCTTTTGGGAGAAATGATTTTCCCCCGAGGGAAAAGGCAAACACCCTCTGTAGGAGTTTGGTTTTTAACTCAGTAATTATTTATTTCGGACCAGAACAAATAACCTTCATTTATATGGCAGAATTTGGGAAGAGTCATAGCGCTTAATTTCTCCAGTTTGGGTGAAGTACCGCCATCGCCACTTAAAATCACATTTTTGTCATTCAGAAAGGGATATACCTATTTTTTTTTTCTTTGATTACTTTGTAAATCAGTGTCCCAATTGCTGGATGAGGAGTTCATCAGCTTATGACTGTTATCGCTTATATACTTCTGGTGCCTTCAAGTCATAGCCACTGCAAATGGGTTTGTAACCGTGCATTTGGCTGAAAGCCCAGGAATTACTGCTGTTAAAATAAACATTACAGCTGCCATTTAAAACTGAATTTGTGATTTTTTTTTTTCAGGATATGAATGAAGTAGCCAACTTTGTTCCAGGCTCAACCAATGGCTGTGAGCCGAACGACTTAAACTATCCCCCTTTCACACCCCGTAAGTCCATCATCTTTAGCTGCGGAGCAAAAAAAGAAATAAAAAGATTTGTGTATTACTGCCTTATCAAGTCAGTCTTTATCAAGTCAGAAATTTGATCGTTGCTGGTACATGGCCAGATCAAACGATTCAGAAATTTGGGGTGCGGTTTTTGGGTGAGCCCTTCCTTGAGCGTGAAATCCATCTTGAAGCTGGTTTTCAGCTTATTGAATTGAGCATCAGGCTACTGAATCCCACCCTGCTAGCAAAGCTGCATTTGTGCTCATTTTAGCAGCAGTTGGGGCAATATTTTGCGATTTCTACGCTGATTGCTGTGAGATACGGGAATTTTGAAGACAGAAATATTCTTTGTTAAAGCAGAGATGAATAAACCTGGGAGCCCATAGTAGCGTTGTATGACACAGGTGAGCACTTACCGCTTCAGCCTGGGAGTCCTCAGGTCAATGCAAACACCAAACTGAGAAAAGGGCCAAAATTTAATGAAAATGCATGAAGGAAAAGCATAGAAATACAGTTTTTTTCCCTTAAGTAAATCGATTAAATCTAAATTTTCAAAAAAATATATAATTAAATCAATTTAAATGCACTTCTGAACCTTTTCCCCCCCAGATATTGTTGATAGAGTCATGTATTCCAAGACGCTCTGTATGGATGCAGTGCAGAAGTGGGGGCGACAATATGACGTTCACAACCTTTTTGGATACTCCATGACCCTCTCGACACAACGGTGAGGAATCCTGCCTAATATCTTCATAAAAAAGGGCAGAGTGGAGCATACGGCCTCTATTCAGAGCAATTTCATTCCCCAGAGGACCTGATCTGGGGATCAGTATCAGTCTTCTGATGGGCTGAACCTGGGCGCTCGAAATCACATTTTTTAAGATGGGAATTGAATTCTGAATCAAAATTCGAAGTCCTAGTGTTGGATTTCAGCGATGCTGTGATGGGTAGAAGAAGCTGAAAGGAGACCTGAGCTTTATTATTTGGAGTTCAAATATGACGAAGGTTGGCAGGCAAAAATGTGAAGATTCTTTAAGGTGGAGATATATATATAAAAATTCATTTAGTTAATACAGATCTGGTTAAACTGAAGGGATTCTGTGTCCTTAGCTTATTTATCATTGTGAATGAATAAATGAAAATAAATCAAAGCTTCCTTTATACAAATCTTCCCATCTCCACAACTTCTTTTTAAATTTTTTTTTTTTTGCTTAATTCCAACCTTTTTTTAATTTCAGAGCCATTGAAACTTTGTTTCCTGGAAAACGAAGCTTCCTTCTTTCGAGGTCTACTTTTGCGGGATCAGGAAAGTACGCGGGACACTGGCTGGGAGATAACGCAGCAACGTGGGACCACATAAAGTGGGCGATACCTGGAATTCTGGAGTTCGGCCTCTTTGGAATCCCTTATGTATGAAAAGAGTAGTTTATGGTACCTTTTCAAAACAAAAATGTATCTGTGACAGCCGAGACATAATCCCAGTCTTGTTTAGTATCTTCATCAATGATCTGGGCGAGGGGATCGAGGCACCCTCAGCAGGTGACACCAGGCTGGGTGGGGGTGTCAGTCTGCTGGAGGGCAGGGAGGCTCTGCAGGGGCACCTGGGCAGGCTGGATCAATGGGCCGAGCTCAGCTGGGTGAGGTTTAACAAGGCCCAGGGCCGGGTCCTGCCCTTGGTTCACCCCAACCCCAGGCAGCGCCCCAGGCCTGGGGCAGAGGGGCTGGGAAGTGCCCGGCAGAGAAGGCCCTGGGGGTGCTGGCTGACAGCCGGCTGGGCATGAGCCAGCAGTGCCCGGGTGGCCAAGGAGGCCACCAGCCCCCGGGCTTGTGTCAGCACTGGTGTGGCCAGCAGGGGCCGGGCAGGGATGGGGCCCCTGTGCTCGGCCCTGGGGAGGCCCCACCTCGAGTGCTGGGCTCAGGTTTGGGCCCCTCGGGACAAGAAGGGCCTGGAGGGGCTGGAGCGTGTCCAGAGAAGGGCAGCGGGGCTGGGGCAGGGTCTGGAGCACAAGTGTGCTGGGGGGCGGCTGGGGGAGCTGGGGGGGTTTAGCCTGGAGAAGGGGGGGCTGAGGGGAGCCCTTCTCGCTCTCTGCAGCCCCCTGAGAGGGGCTGGAGTGAGGGGGGGGCTGGTCTCTGCTCCCAAGTCACCAGTGACAGGGCGAGAGGGAACGGCCTCAGGCTGCATCAGGGGAGGTTTAGGCTGGAGATTAGGACCAATGCCTTCCCTGCCGGAGCGGTCAGGCCCTGGCACAGGCTGCCCAGAGAGGTGGGGGCGTCGCCGTCCCTGGGGGGGCTCAAAGGACGTGCAGACGTGGCCCTTGGGGACACGGTTTTGGAGGCCTGGGGGTGTTGGGTTGGGGGTTGGCCTTGATGATCCTCGAGGTCTTTTCCAACCTTAATGATTCTCTGATTCTCTGATTTTTTGATCCAGCCTTCTTTATATAAGCCCATATGAATAACAAACACATAATAATACATTTCTATGCACATAGAAATAATTATATAAAAATATAAAATTATTTATAAATGAATATATGAATAAATTATAGAAATTATTATAAATTAAAATATAATGCAACAAATTAACCATTTAATATAATAAATTAATCTCCTAAATCAAATTTTATTCCCCCTATAAATTAATCCTTTTAGTGCCAGGTTTTAACATTTTTTTCCCCAGGAATAATTGATCTTACCTTTAGGCCGTTTCTCTCTATTGGCTATTGTATATGTGGATATATCATTTTCAAATATATTATATTTTATGCCTCCAGCACCCTGATGCCTGTATTATTTGTCCTTCGTTAGTGATCGATGTGAGGCTCTTTAAGTGCAACAGGAACACCCGCTTCTTAGCGAAATGCCCGCTTTCCTTTACAGAATTTGAATTTCTGTGACTTTTGGGGTACTATGCTCATATATGCATCTTAGCACGACACAGGAAGATAAATCTCTGGGATAAGGAGACCTATGGGCAGTGTTAGCTTGCGGTCAGTTTAATTTTCTGTACTGCCCATATTTGAATTATCTTAACTCTGTGTGTGTCGATGGTGGGCTGTAAAATTAATCCCAGAACTCTGTTACTGAAAAATCTGTATTTACCTGGCTATTTCTGCCGCCAAAAAACATCTTAGAAACATCAGAAATTCTGTGGTTCAACCAGAGGAAAACACAATGGGCAAATTTAGGTACAGATGAAGGGTTTGGAAGAGCGTAGAAATGTGTTGAATGACTCTATTACCCTGATTAGCAACTAGGAATGAATTGGAGAAAACAAATCTCTACGACTGAGTCCTTGGAGGGTTTTTTGTAGAGATTTGAGGTGCGATGCACCGTACAAACGCGCATTCTGTTTTATTCTAAGATTGGAGCGGATATTTGTGGTTTCTTCGAAGATGTCACAGAAGAACTTTGCAGACGATGGATGCAAGTGGGAGCGTTTTACCCGTTTTCCAGGAACCACAATACTGAAAAACGCAGGGTAGGTTGTACGTCCTGCTACGAAAACTTGCTTTGTGGGACACCATCGTGTTTCTATTCTAATAATTAAATTAAACTCTGATAATTGAATTTCTGTCACTGACCATTAAACAGTTGACCGGTTCGAAACCGGTACAACCTTATGCTTTGGGAAATCCTCACTCCAAAAGGTTTACCTTTGCAGGGATTAATTGCAGGCACCAGAGAATGCGTTTGGCATCATGTTATTTTCCGAAATCGTCATCCAGCGCTGAATTTGGTCCCCGCTGGTGGTGTCTACGGCGAGGAGGAAGCCTTTGCTACTATCTGACCTACCTTCCTGATTTTTGGCTGCACCTCTCAGATGTATCTTAAATGCTCTGTGCAACAGCAATAATAATAATAATATTATTATTATTAATAGTAATCATGCTACTACTACTACTACTAATAACAACGTGATATTACTTATTTTCAGCCCCAAGATCCTGCCGCCTTTGGAGCCGATTCGGTTTTGGTGAAATCCTCGAAGCACTACTTGAACATCCGCTACACGTTGCTGCCCTACCTCTACACGCTCTTTTACAAAGCTCACACCCAAGGCGACACGGTGGCACGGCCAGTTCTCCACGAGTAAGTTGACCTTCGCGATACCAGAACAAAATAATTCGGGCAGGTCAGGGGTTTGCTGAGCCCGTCCGTGGTTTGTGAAGGATGCTGCCCGTCGTCATATATACAGAAAAACACCATTTTGGAGCAATGGGGAGAGTCATCTGTAATTTCCCCCCCGCACAGGCGCTTTATTGCCGGTTACGCAATGTCATTGGCAGCTGATGAAATAAATCAGTCTCCATCGGGATATATATTCCAAAATTTTTATTTTCTCACCTTTATTTTCCTTATTTTCTTGCAACTCTTGAACAGGACTCTATCAAGACCGGACGCCCCCAGACACACTTAGGCGTATGCATAATTAATATGTATGAAATTAATAAGCTATGAATTCACCTTCTTAACCAGGCGTCGCCTCCACCAAAAATAGTCTTGGGGCATCACCATATGATGCTTTTCAATAGTGATTCTAGTCACCCGAGACCTTGAAACATTAGGATTGCTCTTGATAATATTAATTAATATGTTATTACTCAGTAAGTGCAGTTAATGCCGCTGCTTTCCTATTTGTTTAGGTTCTATTCTGATGAAGCAACGTGGAGTGTGGATAAGCAGTTCTTGTGGGGTCCTGGGCTCCTCATTACCCCTGTGCTTGATCCAGTAGGTCTCACTTTAGTCATGCCTTGTAATGAGCTCACGGGGGCACCTCAAGTCACCTTTTCTACAGGGAATTGCAGTAAAAGCCTCAAAAAGTTAAATTTCTCGACCCTCTATTCCCCCATTCTTTTATCCCCTCGATTTGAAACTAGTCTTGAGTTTTCTGTTTTATTCAGTCTTGGGATGAAACGGTTATTCAGCTTAAAAGTCAGAGTTCCCGTATTTAGGGCGTGTGTATTTCCCCTGAAATAATGATCTCTCTCAATTTCTTAAGCTGAGGGGGGGGGGGAAAAAACAGAAAAAAAGAAAAAAAAAGAAAAAGCAGGGTCTTCCATTTCCCTGATGAACCTAATAAATTTTTTCTTGTCTGATTTTAGCCTGAACTGTCTTAGTGAGAACTGGAAAGAGTATTCCCACAGAGCCCCCTGCTCGTTAGCTTTAATGTGTCTCCAATAGAAACACGTGCCTTAATATAAACTTCGATTATATCCCTCCTTTCATAATTACTAAATATCATTTTCTCTAATCTAGTTTTCTCCTTAAATTCAATTTTTTCTAAAATTAATTTTCTCCTTAAACTCCATTTTCTCTTTAAATTCACATCTTTAGCATATTAATTACACGCTTGTCTTTGGACTCCTCATAAACCTAATTGGTTTGGTATTTTCATTCGTTGCTCTCCATGAAAGAGCCCAAAACATACTTTAATCCCTAAGTAGAAAATCTTGCCCTTTCATGCCATTATTTTAATATTCCTATATTCTGTTTCCCCGTCCTTTGGGATCTGATTCTTCTGCTGCAAAATTCTGCTTTGCCTCCTCCTTGCATCACCCCTGCATTTAATTCGGAGTCAGCTTCTTATTTCTCACCCGATTTCACTTGATTCATCATGAAAAAACCAGATAGTTGCTTTTCCTGTTGGGAAATCCTGCACATAATGCTCATGAATTCTCGTGCCACATACGCTATTTAGCAGAACAAAACGTTTGTTAAATGTAGCCAATATCTGAAACAAGTCAGCATGGAAAAGATTAAATCAAGAAGATTTAATGATGCTTGTAAATAAGCCCTGAGACGTGTGTTTGCAGCCTTGTAATTCTGGATTACGGTGAGTTTCCATCTTCTGGCTTTGCTGAAATTCTATCCGCATTATTATCTTCCTTTTTGGGCATCATCGTAGAAAATCATGAAAGAAAACAAAAAAAACAAAACCCAAGGAAAAATATTGATAGATTTTTTTTTGTTGTCAACTTTATTATGCTTTTTGGAAATTTTGCCTTATTTTCACTGTATTTTCTCTCCTCTTGTCTGGTTGAGGAGGGAGAGCGATAGAGCGGCTGGGTGGGCACCTGGCCGTCACCCAAGGTCAATCCACCACGTTGGATTAAAGTAGGCTCGAATGTGAAAGTAATTTCTGTGTTCCCCTTCCAGGGGGTGGACATCGTCCAGGCGTACATCCCTGACGCCGTCTGGTACGATTACGAGTCGGTAAGTGGGATCATCCGGGGGCGGTTTCTAAATGCCCAGGTGAGAAGGTCACATAGCTGTGGGTTGAGCTCAGGATTTAGGAGGGTCAGGCTGAACGAAAGCTTAAGCAAAGGGCACGTATATACACACAAAATATAATATTACTAATAACGCACGAAGGGGTTTGCCTTTAGCTTTTGCTAATCTCATTTCTGGAAATAAATTTCCCACTGCTGTGGCGGTGGTTTTAGTTGGTGGAAAAGGGACGTGGTTCACTTCAGACATCCCGGCAGGACTGGGTGGATTATTAAATAAATAATCTGATATAATAAACCGAAATAATAAGATGAAATTAGGTAATGAGAGTAATTTAATGATTACTTAAAATATAATTAATTTATATGTGGCGTTCTCCAGCTTTCTGCTCTGTGGTGGTTTGACTTCCGCGACCACCAGCAGCAATAAGGACATTCGCGGAGCTGAAACCTTTGACTAGGAGGAATAATTAAGTAAAAAGGAAGAGATAAAACGAATTAAGACAAAACTCAGGATTTAAGGCAGCAGCGAGAAATGCAACGTACTCTTTTTTCATCCCTCTTAATTAGGGCGCAAAAATCTGGTTGAGGAAACAGTGGACTGAGATGTACCTTCCCGCAGACAAAATGGGGCTTCACTTGAGAGGAGGCCACGTCTTCCCTTTTCAACAGCCGGCCACCACGACGGTGGCAAGGTGAACCTCCAGGCCGAATGTTTTCTTGACTAAATTGGTGTGAAATGGGATGTCAAGGATGGACTCAAGGCCACCTGGTCGCGGGGAAAGAAGTAGCTTCGTTATTATGATCATAACCATGATTATTACAATAATTATTATTTTTATTAGTAGTATTATCATTATAATTTCATTATTACACTACGAGATCACACTATTAGTAGTATTTGTAGCAGCATTTATAGTGATATTCATAATAACATTATTATTTAGCAATATTTACCATTTGCGTTTCGAAATTTGGGAAGAACCGTCAGTCGCTGCCAACGGCCAACGGCAAAACATGTTTAATGATTAACCAGAGGGCGGGTTTTTTTTGCGTAGCATTTCATTTTAATCTCACCGTGGCTCTTATTCTGTTGGATGAAAATCATTGAGCACGAGAAGCTTGGAACGCCAGGGACTAGGGGAAGACAATCCTCAAAGTTTTGGAACCCTGTTGAATGTTGTACTCTTAATATGGACATTAAAGACTGCCCGCGTGTTTATTATACATCTAAAATTGTGCTTGTTGTTTCTTCCACAGCCGGAAGAATCCTATGGGACTTATAATTGCACTGGATGACAATAACGAAGCAGTCGGGGAGTTATTCTGGGATGACGGAGAATCGACAGGTGAGCCTTTAGCAATTGTCGGAGTGAAGCAACGATGACAACCAAAATATTAATAGACAATAAGAATTTTAGAATAAAAAGAAACAGAAATGAAAGAATGGATTATTAATACAAAATACAAATACTGTTGAACAGTTTTAATGCAAAAATAAAATTATAAAATAAATAATATATAACATAGAACATAAAAAACAGCATATGACACATAACACATAATACAGAATATAGAATATAGAATATAATATCCAAAACTCAAGATACAAACCACAATATATAATATAGAATATAGAACATACAATATAGAATAAATCTAGATTCTATAATCTAGAACCTAGAAGGTAGACTCTAGACTCCAGAACCTAGAATATAATATACAACACAATATAGAATATAGAATATAGAATAAAGAATATGGAATATAGAATATAGAATATAGAATATAGAATATAATATAAAAAACTCAATATACAAGCCACAATATATAATATATAATATAGAACATAAAATATAGAATAAATCTAGATTCTATAATCTATAATCTATAATCTATAATCTAGAATCTAGAATCTATAATCCAGAATCTAGAATCTAGAATCTAGAATATAATATACAACACAATATATAATATATAATAAAGAATATAGAATGTAATATACAACGCACGCTATAGAATAGATATTAAATATTTTCAGTTTAAAAAAATACTGAAATTTTGAATATGTAACAAGCTATTACTACTTTTTTCACCTTGAAAAGGAAAAAAGCAACCTTCTTAATATTTTCAGCCTTCTCTTTACTTGTTCAGGTTTCACCACAGTTTAACGGTTTTGCCCACCATTAAACCACACTGTCACAGTTGACGTATTTTCTGTTACGCACCCAGGCGAGTTCCGGTGGGTACCAGAACACACATAATCCATGTCTCACAAGACGATTCCGTTGGAGATGACAAATACAGCCCCTGAATGGTTTGGAATTAGTTAAATTCCTGGAAAATCAGCAGCAACTTGAACTCCACAGGTGTGGGTTGAACCCAACCTTTGTTAAGGCATGTGGTTCCCACTGAATATCCAGGAGTTTGAGGAAGTTGAACACGTGTTATGTGCCCAACCTCACTTTTTTCTTAATAGCTGCCTAAAAACCTATTTTTCAGACACGGTAATCAGGCCGCTTGCGATGAACGGGATCGACGCCACTCAACTCCCAAGCGCTTTCCCGTCAAACCGTTTACATCCTTTTAAAGAAAAATGTTTAGCGTAATACTGAGGTCATGACTTAATTCAACCCAAGTAAAAACCTTGAATTTTAGGCTAAATTTAAGTTCTCATATTGTGAAAATGGATGCCTTCGGAATACAGGTGTGTCTAAGAAAAGCAGAGGTGATTCCAGAGCAACGGAAGACTCTTGCCAACAAAAATACTATGATTTTTTAAATTTAATCTTGAGCTGAAGGTATTTTTAGAAAATGAAGAACCTTGAATTTTCGAAGGTGTTTCTGAGGCTTCAGTTTTCATTAGATTCAAATAACTTTGGGTACTTAAATCCTTCAGGAGCTTTTGAAGCCTTTGTCCTTCAAGATATATTTTCTAGAAAAGACGGAAAGCAGTTTAAACACTTATTCTGAAATGATTTTTGGAAGACGTTTCGTAAAACGCTCAAGCTTGTATTAAAGGTGGATTATTTTTATTATTATCACCATATTTTTACATGATGGTGATTATTATTACTTTTATTTGACAAATTGTATTGCTTTATTTGCAACCAACCGTAATATTAAGAGCAAAGGGCTTTATTTTATGGCACAGTCCATAAATATACCAAAAGTATATATTAAAATGGCACATATTTGGAATTAATATATATTAATTTAATTGGAGTTTACAGTCCTTCCTCCAAGAGAAAAAGAATTGGAAAAAAATAGCGGATTACGACAGAGAGCTGGGAAAGGCTAGAAAAAGTAGCAAGAAATACTTTTCTAAGGACAAGAGCAATACAAAACCAGAAATACGCATAAAGAATGGGGCAAAAACGGGCAGGTTAGGTGGCTTTCTGGCCACCCCCAGCAACACTTAATATCAAGATTTGATAGGAAACGTCTGAACTTGAAAAATACCAAACCAAAAAAATCAGGATTTCAGGAAAATGTAGAAATAGTGACACCCTGGTGCAGTTTAACGAAAGATTGGAGTTGGCCGAGTGCTAAAAACCAACACTTATTTTTCCCTCTTCAACAAATAATTAGGGGTGGGTAGATTGCTGCAGTCCGCCCCGCAGCTGCTCGGTGGGGCAGCTTTTGAAGGTAACTGTAATGATAATGATAATTATTAGTAATTAGTTTTGCTCCTCTAGCTTTCCCTTCTAAGGCCGCCTCATTCCTCACTGCAACTGTAATTCCTTTCTCCACATTTTAGGTACCGTTAAGAGCAAATCCTACATTTTCTATGACTTTAAAGTTTCCAATGTAAGTATATCTTTGTTAAAAGGTCTAATTTTAATTTCCAATTTCAATCAATAATACTTTCTATGGATATTCCTTTCCCCCCTCCCTATTTTCATAAAATATTTACTAAAATGTTAAGTATTGGACAAAGTCCAAGAGGTGCCATTTCAAAGATGAAAATCTGGTATTTGTCTCTTCTTCCCCTAATTATTTTTAATATCTGAAGATTCCCAAATTCCCGCCACTTTATAGAGCAACAACGACAATAAATCTTCGAGATAGAGTTTATGACAGTTGATAGAGCAGAAAAACTGTGAAGCACCAGTGGCAGCTGGGACAAAAAAGGAGATGAATGGATTGTTTGACATCCCCCAAAAACTGGAAAAATTGGCAAGAAACCCTGGTATATTGGGAAAAAATGTAGCTGAATGTCTACAGTGAGGAAATGCCAGAACTGTCAGGTTGGGCTCATTTAATATTATTATGTGTAATTGAACAGAGCCCGGCTTTGCTATGTCATAAAAAGTGAGTTTATTATATGCACACATATATTGTGCATAGAATACAGAAATACATATAATATGGTATCTATAGATAACTTACGTAACAATGTTATAGATAGCAAAAAATTTTGTCGCTTGTCAATATAAATCAGGAGAAATTTTGGCAATTCAATGCAATTATTCCGTTATTCCCCAGAACGTCCTACAAATGACTGTCACAAACAACAACTATTCCGACCCAAACAACCTGATGTTTGAAGAAATCAGAATATTGGGGTTGCTCCAGGAACCGGTGTCGGTTACGGTGTTGCAGAACAATGATGTGCAAAATTCCCCTCATAATATCACGTATAATCCTGTAGATAAGGTAAATAATGGTAGGAAAATGGGAATGAAGGACCTCTGTACTGCCTGTGTTTTAGATATTGAAGAGGACTATGGTAAATGCCACAGTATACGGGGTGTGTTTTATTAAAAAGTACGATTATGTTGTTTACCTTAATAATAATAATGTTAATTATTAACATATAAAATATATATTAAAAAACCAAAATATATAAAATATATAAAACATATAAAAACATATATAAAATATAAAAAACATATATAAAATATATAAAACATATAAAAACATATATAAAATATATAAAACATATATAAAACTATAAAATATATAAAACATATAAATATATAAAACATACAAAACACATAAAATATGTTAATAATGTTAATAATAACCTTAATTATGCTAAAGAGGATGGATCTCCTCTTTGCCCTTAGACATGGCACATGACACAAATGCTATTTTTGCATTTATTTGCACAAGTGCATTCAGTTTATGAGGGCAGGAACAGCTTTAGTGTTTTAGTCGATATTGTAGGAGGGTAAATAATATTTACCTTTTTTTAACCACTTACGTTTTAACTTAAAAAGGCGAAAGAGCCGCGCACTTTCCTTCACCCCTGGTGTCCTTCCACGGGACCGGCGGGGTCAGATCTTCTTCCGCTCGTCCGCGCCGGAATTTCAGATTTAACAAAAATAAAGGTGTCTCAGGAGCGATTGGCGCAAGTTGCTGCGTAGGGCAATTTCTTGTTTTTAAGAATCTGAAAAAAAACCTTCATGGGAAGTAGACTTTGACAGCGATTTGTTGTTTAATATTTATAGGTTGTTCTCATACAAGGACTCCGGCTCAACCTGGGGAAGTCGTACTCCTTAAGATGGACACTAGGAACCAGCGTCAACGAGAAATACGATTGTCACCCGGCTCTGAACCCTTCCAAGGAAAAATGTGAACAGCTCGGCTGTGTCTGGACCGTAAGCAAAAATTTGTGAAAACCAAAGTGGGAAGAAGCTTGTTAAGAACTGTAACTTTGGTTTTTTATTTCTTTTTTACAACAAATGAAACAGTCTCATTTGTCCTTCTCTCTGAGAGAGAAATTAAAAAAAATTGCTATTTTATTGACATTAGTGTTGTTTTCAACAACTTCTGGTCTTCTGAAGTGAGGGAAAATCTGGCATTTTTTGAAAGGTGGTAAAAATAAGATTAGCGTTATTAAAAAAATAGACTTGAGATCAAGATCTTCTTGCAACTCTCTGCCACTGCAGCTGGGACTGGCAAGGCTTCGGCTTTTGGGGGGTTTGGGCCTTTTTGCTTTATCTTACACTTATACTAATTGAAAAATAAGTAAATTGAAGTAAATAATAAATAATTAACCCCCCTCCACACATTTAAATAAGCCTGATTCCCCTAGGATTGGGAATAAAATGAAATCCTTAAACCTCAGGGAAATTTTCAGCCTTCCCCAAACTTAACTGGTTTATCTACCAGATAGACCCAAATAATAATTCCTAATATTGATGGTTTTTACTGGATAATTTTTATTTCTGGATATCGCATGGCTGTAAATATATGCCAGCATTGTGCCCTGATGCGAACGGTCTTTTTGAGTCCTCCTTCAAACGACCTTAGTCCATCATTCCCAAATATCTTCATTTTAAAACTCGGACGTGTCGTCTCAGGAGGTCACTCCCGAAGCAACCACAGACTGAAATGGTTGATAAATTTCCCTGATTTTGTCACGTTGTTAGGAATATTTTTTTAAATTTAAGGCATTTGGAAATGGCTCGTCAGCACATTCGGGTCAGGTTATGAGCTGGATATGTTTAAAACCCTTTCTTAAGTCAAAAGAGGCTTTGAATTTTGGTGGTGAAAGATGGAAAAATATTCATTAGGAATAAAGATGAGGTGAGCGGGTGTAGTTTTCTTGTTACAAATAAGCAGGAAAAAGCATAATTATTCAGAGGTTGGAGGATAATGCATTAACCGACATCAGCACATCTAACTTCAGAATAATTTGAGTGCTTATATTCAATTCCAGAAGAAAACGAAAGTTACTTTGCCCTCCCTATCAGGGGATACTCGATAGATAAACCACAGCTCCCAACGGGTGTTTTGAAGGTCATTTTTATGAGCAAAGAAATGTAAAAGCTGATGGGGAGCGCTCATCCGGCATCGCTAATAGATTTTGGGCACATCTTCCTGGAGGTGTCCAAAGCGGCCGGAGACCATAGAGAGTTCAAGGTCTTTTTTTTTGTGGGATTGAGGCGAAGGTCACAGACAGAGGGAATATTAAATCATCGTCCTTGTAATGATATAAACAAGACTGAACAGCCTTGAACTGATTAATTATATCTAAAATAGTATAAAGATTGATGGGTTCAGCACGGCTTCCTTTTGTTCAATAACGGCATGAAGTTTTTGAGCAAAATTCTACATTAACTCGTTACCCGGTAAAAACAAGAGTTTTGGAGTTGTTGCTGCCGAAACAGGAAAGAAGCAGCAATCCAATAATCCCCCCATCAGCCTCACGTTTGCATCCGCAGGAAGACACCTCCAACAGAGGTGTTCCCTACTGTCACTACAACGGCCCTGACAACGCTTACTCCGCTGCTGATGTCAAATACACGTCGTCCGGCGTGACGGCCAATCTCACCTTCAGCAAGAGCGGTCTCAAAGCCTACGAGAAATCAACGTTACCCATCAGTACCCTTCGCCTGGAGGTGAAATATCACAACAACCATATGCTGCAGTTTAAGGTAAGGCAGAATTTATCCGAGTTTCTCTTTTTCCACTGGTCAAAATAGTGTTATTTCCGGGAGTAATGTCTCTACTCACTTTTGTGTTATATGGGTAATGCTTTCTCAGGCAAACACGTTTCTCCTTTTAACCAAATGCCTCTTATTGCTCTTAGTCTTGAATCAACTCGTGCCAACGTCTATGAAACGGAAAACCTGAAGAAAAAAATCTCCTAAGGCTGGCTAAAAATTCAGCCAAAACCCTGAACTTTGTTTACCACACATAAAAATACACTTGAATCAATACATTTAAATCATTAAATGAGTCATTCCTAGTCCAAAATAAAACCTTGAAGTTCATTATTTCCTGACCCAAATATGATGAAGGAATTTGAGGAAGAACACCTATTGAAAGAAGATGCTTATCTCGGCAAATTTACTCAACCATTTAAAGTCATTCTGATTTCTTACCGGTGCTAGCAAGAACGAGTTGAACAATCCTCTGTGTCTGGCTCGGAGCCTTCCACTCCGTAGATTATTTTCTATCAGCCAATAGCAACACAAGAAAGTGCTTTCACTATTTTTACCCTGATTTCTTGAAAATGTAGCTTGGTAATTTCTGCATATTCCGTGTATGTTGAAGTGAATTAATTTTCCATGCGTAGATTTATGATTATGCAAACGAACGCTACGAGGTGCCGGTACCGTTAAGTCTCCCCAAGTCGCCCGAGAGCACAGTTGAGAATCGACTTTATGACGTAACAGTTCAGAACAAACCATTTGGCATCCAGGTTCGACGCAGAAGCACAGGGACGGTGATGTGAGCCATGCTTATTTCATTTCATTTTCTAATTTGATTTTGCTAATTTAATTTTTTATTTTATTTTTTCGTTTAACTTTCTCTTTTCTTCATTTTTTAAATTTAAAATTTTCATTTAATTTTGTAAATTTCATTTTTCTTCCATTTACAAATTTAATTTCATTATTTTTCTTTTCATTTTTCATGTCATTATTTCTTCCCCTCCCTTTTTCTTCCTTTTCTTCTCCTTTTACCTTTTCCTTTTCTTCTGCCAAAACATTTTATTGTCCAATCCATTCTAAATGCCACGAGACAAATTTTTGTGTCTGTCCCATAAAATGGCCACATCTGTCAAATATTAAACCCTGCTCCAGCAGCAGTTGCTTGGCCTTTGCATAAATATGAGAGTATTAACCCAAAGGAAGGATGATGAAGGTGACATGAACAAGAGCCTGTTTTTCCCCCAAATTGGCTAAGGTGGTTCCCTGCCAACACATACTTTGATACTGGCTAAAGTCCTCTGCATTGTCTTCAAGTACAAAGCAAAGATCAGAGAATCATGGAATCATTGAGGTTGGAAAAGACCTCGAGGATCATCAAGGCCAACCCCCAACCCAACACCCCCAGGCCTCCAAAACCGTGTCCCCAAGGGACACGTCTGCACGTCCTTTGAGCCCCCCCAGGGACGGTGACGCCCCCACCTCTCTGGGCAGCCTGTGCCAGGGCCTGACCGCTCCGGCAGGGAAGACATTGGTCCTAATCTCCAGCCTAAACCTCCCCTGGCGCAGCTCGAGGCCGTTCCCTCTCATCCTATCGCTTAAATTGGGAGCAGAGACCGACCCCCCCTCACTCCAGCCCCTCTCAGGCAGCTGCAGAGAGCGAGAAGGTCTCCCCTCAGCCCCCCCTTCTCCAGGCTAAACCCCCCCAGCCCCCTCAGCCGCCCCCCAGCACACTTGTGCTCCAGACCCTGCCCCAGCCCCACTGCCCTTCTCTGGACACGCTCCAGCCCCTCAAGGCCCTTCTTGCCCCGAGGGGCCCAAACCTGAGCCCAGCACTCGAGGTGGGGCCTCGAGGTGCGGCAGTCATTGGAAGAACACTCACCTTGTGACTCAGTTTTTAACAGAAAAAAGTTGATTTACGCCTGATGTTTTAACGTAATCTGCACAAAGAAACCCCATTAAACTCTAAAAAAAAACCCCGCGTTGCCCTCTGTTGTGGTTTAGCCTCAGCCAGTGACTGAGCCCCACGCAGCCCCTCACTCGCTGCCCCACCCCAGTGGGATGGGGGAGACTCGGAAGGGCAAAAGCAAGAAAACTCGTGGGTTGAGATAAAAGCAGTTTAATAATTAAAATAAAATGGTAATACTAATAGTAATAACGATAACAATAATAATAATGATTATAATTATGATGATGATAATAACAGCAATAACAAGAACAACAATAATAACAATACCATAATGACAAGGAAAATAACAAAAGAGAGAAATGAAACACAGGGAAAGAAACCAAGTGATGCAACCACTCACCACCCGCCGACCGACCATGACACGCTCTAAAAAAAAATTACATTAAACTCTAAAAAAAGTCCTAATGTTAAGTTTTCTTAACAACCGTAATGGTTTTAGTCCAACTTTTATGAATAATGAGATTTTTAGAGAAAAAGCGTTGGCCTTGAAAGAGCAGCCACCAGCTCTTCCTGGCACTGAAACTGCTGTCACCTTGTTCTCTTTTCCCTCCTTTTCAGCTGGGATTCTCAGCTACCCACTTTCACCTTCAGCGACATGTTCATTCAGATTTCGACCCGTTTGGCCTCCCCGTACCTGTACGGGTTTGGCGAAAGCGAACACACCATGTTTCGACGTGACATGAACTGGCACACCTGGGGCATGTTCGCCAGGGACCAGCCTCCTGGAGTAAGTGGACGGGGGGAAAAAATATTCCCATTTTGCTGTCTTTTCTGGGATTTCTGCTTTTTTTTTTTGCTTTGTATCAACTGCTGTCGATTGGGTATGGAGATAGCCAATCCTGACCCTGGGTTGGGTTAACCCCTGGTATCAATAGAGGCTGGGGGTGAAGGGGTGGAGTTAAAAACCTTTAGTTTAAAACCATTGCCCTTGTCCTGCCACAACAGACCTTGTTGAAGAGATTGCCCCCATCTTTCCTACAGTCCCCCCTTAAGTACCCCCTTTAAGTACATAAAGGCCAAGGGGTGATGGCTTTAAACTAAAATAAGGTAGATTTAGACCAGATATAAGGAAGAATATTTTGTAGTGAGGGTGGTGAACTGGCCCAGGTTGCCCAGAGAGGCTGTGGAGGCCCCATCCCTGGAAACCTTCCAGGTCAGGTTGGACGGGGCTCTGAGCGACCCGGCCTAGTTGGAGATGTCCCTGCTCATGGCGAGGGGGTTGGACTAGAGACCTCTAAAGGTCCCTTCCCACCCAAACCATTCCATGATTCTATGCTCCTCCCTCCTGGGTCAGACCTGGGCCAAGGCCTACAACTCTGGGATCGAATTAGGACTTACAGAGTTAAATAAAATATTTGATGTGACACAAATACTGGCATTTTGCAAGGGATTAATCATGGACTAGTGGTGCCTTATTATAGCTGTAATTTGAAAACTTGAAACATTTTAAGTAAATGAAAGAGAAAAAAGTCACCAGCTTGTCTTCCTGGTAAAGGCTACCTGGAAATATTGGAAGAGAAAGTTTCCTCCCAGGGAAGTGATTTTGTATTAGCAGTTTTTAAAGCTAGAAATACATTTTCTTCCCTCCCCACCCGGAGCAACCGGAAACAGATCGACCTCAACATTTGAAGCTGAAAATGATGGCTCCTGGTCAACGTTTCCTGTTGCGCGTTCAACGCGCAACGTTCTTTGTGGCCTGCTCGACCGCTGTCTATGGTTTAGGAGACGCGGTAGCGTGGGGCTGACGGTTGGACTTGATGATCCTAGAGGTCTTTTCCGACCTTAATGATTCTATAATTCTATGATTTATTAACCTTGTTATTCATAATGGATAATTTATTGGTGGGTGCAAATAACTGGATACTAATTAACTGTCTTTCTAATAGAAAATTCTTTCATTTCCAGTACAAGTTGAATTCCTACGGTTTCCAGCCGTTCTACATGGGTCTTGAAGAAGATGGCAACGCCCACGGAGTTCTTTTGCTTAACAGCAACGCAATGGGTGAAAAAGAGCAAAAATTCACTTTCTGTTCTCAACGTGTTTTACTTCAAAGTTCCGTTTTTGCCTTACTTAGGCCTTTGTTGCCCTCTTGCACTGCCTTCTTTTTCCAGATGTGACCTTCCAGCCCACGCCTGCTCTGACCTACCGCACAACCGGGGGAATTCTAGACTTTTACATGGTTTTGGGGCCAACACCAGAGCTTGTCGTTCAGGAATACACCGCGGTATGATTCTCCTGTTGCAAATTGAAAGCGTTATGGGGTTTTGGTTTGGTTTGGTTTGCTTGGCTTTTATTTTTTGTTTGTTTGTTTGTTGTTGTTTTGTTAATTTTTGGTGGGTTTTTTTTTTGCTTGTTTTGTTTTGACCTATTTGCAATATGTATTTTTTCTTGTTCATTTTTAGCTGGTTGGCCGACCAGTCATGCCACCCTACTGGGCACTGGGATTCCAGTTATGCCGCTACGGATATGAAAATGACACCGAAATCGCCAAGTTGGTGGAGGACATGAAAACAGCCGGGATACCCTATGTACGTTGAGAGCCATTAAATCTTGTGATGGTGCTTGAAATTCTGGTTTTGGGGTTTTGTATAATTTGAAACAGTGAAAGAAATGCTCTGATTAATGCCATAGTTCAACTTTTCCATGCACTTTACAGGGAAACCTGAGGGAAACAAAATAAAGCAACTTGATTTGCGCTAAACGTTGTCCTGTGCTGAGAAACCTACTTTTTGACATGATTTTGGGATACTTGTATAAGACTTAACCAAATTATACCTAAATTAAGCATGGCTTTTATTTTACAGGTAATTAACATCAAATTCTTTCAGTATGGGGCAACCCATTCCCTTGTTTCTGGACGGTGTGCAGTAACGTGTGCAGGCAATGCGTATATTGACATATATTCATACTTATGCACAAATCCAGGGGTGTTTTTTTTTTGTTTAGATGCATGAATTTCTATTTTCTTCACAATAAATATGGTGGTAAAAGCTGAATTTCAGACTGGATGGATGGTGAAGTGTGTTCATCCAATAACCTGAGCTTTAGGCAGCAGCTGATTCCAATTTTACATTTTAAAAAAAGTCAGAATCTTGCCTAATTTTACAAATAGGCGATGAACTTGCTGGTGGATGATGTCATTCAGGAAATGACAAAAAACCCCTCCTTTATTTTAATTTTCGTTTTGTGTGAACTGCAGGACGTCCAATATGCAGACATTGATTACATGGAACGGCAACTGGACTTCACCCTTAACCCACGCTTCAGTGGATTACCGGCTTTAATTAATAAAATACATGAAGAAGGAATGAGGTTTATCCTAATCCTGGTGAGAGCTGAATTCTGGTTTAACAGCATTTCTGTATTTCTCTTTTGAGCATAAAACCAAAATTTTTTTACCTTTAATTTTAGGATCCAGCCATATCTGGTAACGAAACCGATTACCCCGCCTTCGAAAGAGGTTTGGAGAAGGATGTCTTCATAAAATGGCCCAATACCGATGACATTATATACGCAAAGGTGCTGCTCTTAAAAAGCTGATTGTTTTATCCAAATAAGCATCGTGCCAGGTTAGACGCTGGGGAGAGGACTTCAAATATCAAGTACCCTCCCAAATTTAGTTGAGTGCTACAAATGGAAATGTCTTCAGGTTGTGTCACCTTTGGACTACGTAGCAGCAAAGCTTTGTTGCTGTTGACAGTCTTTTTTTTGTTGATCCAGTTTAATTTGACTTTTTTAACATCTCCTTCCTCCTATTAGGTCTGGCCAGATCTTCCCAACGTAGAAGTCAATAACACGCTGGACTGGGAAACCCAAGTGGAGGTAAACGTTGATATCTTTTGGTGACTGACACATGTAGAGAGGGAGCAACAAATTTGTTAAGGTTTATAACTGTGAACTGGCTGATAAAACCTAATCTAAGACGTTGGGTGCAGAAAGTGACCTTTTTTCCTCCAGAGCACCAAAAATCCTAAATAAGATCAGAGCGAGTTACAGAAACTGCCCAGCCTTTCTGCCAGAATACCTAAAAACTGTAGCAAACCCATGAATTTTTAAAGAACAAGTTCTAACATTTTTGTAGTGGGTTGATTTCAGTCCTGTGCCTGTGCTTTAATTTTTATTTCTCTGCTATTTTTACAGCTCTACCGAGCATATGTAGCTTTTCCAGATTTCTTCCGCAATTCCACAGCCGAGTGGTGGACGAGAGAAATCACTGAAGTCTACACCAACCCACACAACGCATCGAAAAGCCTGAAGTTTGACGGCCTATGGATTGTAAGCGTAAAAAATTATTCTGTTTCTGAGATTTTGTGGCCTCTTTTTGTCCTAAGGTTGGTTCTCCACACCTCAAAACCCAGCAATGCTCCGAGGCCTCCAAGGGAGGAAGGATACAACCCTTTAATGCTAAATATCATGAACGGTGGACTAATGTTTAAAAATCCTTCTTGATAACCGCGTCATTATTTGCTCTACGTTTTTGCCCGTTGAACAATTTCACTTTCTCAAATCTTCATTATTTACTTTTGACCCGCTTAATGGCTCTTTTGTAGTGTTGTTTTTCTTCCGTCGCTTCGTAAAATCTTTTTCTTTTTAGCAATAAGAGACTATTATATTTTACCGTTACTACTTCTGCAAGGCAAAATGAGATAAATGACAGGTTTATTTTGCTTCTTAAATAAAGTGGACTCACGGTAGCTGTAGAATCTATTAAATATTAATACATTCCTAAAGAAAACCCCCAAATATCTAGAAATGCAGTAAAATATTTGTTATTTTTCCCGTACCCCAGCTCCAGTGTACTGCTGCAACCAGAGGACCACAGGCACTGAGAACAAGAGCCATCATTACAAAATTCAGAGATTTTAGTAACTTAGATATCTGTAGCTATATTTTCTGTATTGATTTCAATTTTACACAAAGGAAAACCTGCCATTTTCAGGAAATATTACTGATAAATAACAAGTTCTCTAAAACTGAAGCCTCTGCCTTCAATTAATGTCTATGAATTTGATGTTTTACTCTGTGGGACAGGAGATGTGCAGAATCTGTCTATGAAGGGAATTGCTCATCGGGGAAATTTGTCTCTTGAACCACTGTTTTATGCTGATTAAAAAGGAAATGCAACGGGCGGCCCTGAAAATCCGTGTTTGCTTTTTGTTTCCAGGACATGAACGAACCCGCAAGCTTCGTTAACGGTGCCGTTCAAGGCTGTAGAAATCAACAGCTGAACTTTCCCCCCTATTTACCCCGTAAGTCCGATCACTGCCGTAAAACGTAACTGTTCTGGGTCGGTCTGGTTTGCACGGAACTTCTTTCATGCTAGATGTGGCGCAAACGCCGAGAATTAGGTAGCCAAATCTCTAACTGAACCCATAGCGGAAAGTTGACCAATTTTTGGAGATGGTCAACGCCCTTAACGCCGCTCTTTGTTGGTGAGAGCAGGGACCCTGTGGCACTTCTGAAAAATTAAGGTTGTTTTTCTTTTTTTCTAGATTTTGGTATCTCTTTTCTATCTAGGTAATTTGCTTTGGACATGGTCAAGGCTGTGGCTTTCAGGGTTTTGCATCGTTTTCCAAGACGAAAATGCAATTAGTGACTAAAACCTTAAAAAATACCCTCCTCTGATTAATAGTTACTTATATACAAAATTATAAGGCCTAATTTGATGAATGGTCTTGAAACACTTGCTCTCCCTAGCAGGGCTTTCCCGGAGCACTGGTGAGGAGCAGTACTAATCGGCAACAACTCGCTAATGCTTCCTTACAGTACTTCTGTTGCGCTCTGATGTGTTTAAACGCAATTTCTTAGAGTGTTCAGAAACAGGCTTTCCCCCCAAGTTCTCTGGGTAGACGGCTGATAGGGTAATATTCACAATTTGCAGTATTTTCTGAGTTAGGATAGATCCTGTTTACTCTTTGATCCCCTTCAGTATGAGCAGCTCTGAGTTACTGTTTTGCTTGCAGGAGTACCCAGGTACTTACACAGAAGTATCAGGAATTTAAGGATTTACTAAAATTATGAAACCGATTTTCTGAATAGAATTTATCCTAATTTATAGAATATGATCCTAAATTATTAGAATGATAGAATCCTAAATTTATAGCGTATCTAATTTATAGAATATGATCCTAAATTATTAGAATGATAGAATCCTAAATTTATAGCGTATCTAATTTATAGAATATGATCCTAAATTATTAGAATGATAGAATCCTAAATTTATAGCGTATCTAATTTATAGAATATGATCCTAAATTATTAGAATGATAGAATCCTAAATTTATAGTGTATCTAATTTATAGAATATGATCCTAAATTATTAGAATGATAGAATCCTAAATTTATAGCGTATCTAATTTATAGAATATGATCCTAAATTTATAGAATGATAGAATCCTAAATTTATAGTGTATCTAATTTATAGAATATGATCCTAAATTTATAGAATGATAGAATCCTAAATTTATAGTGTATCTAATTTATAGAATATGATCCTAAATTTATAGAATGATAGAATCCTAAATTTATAGTGTATCTAATTTATAGAATATGATCCTAAATTTATAGAATGATAGAATCCTAAATTTATAGTGTATCTAATTTATAGAATATGATCCTAAATTTATAGAATGATAGAATCCTAAATTTATAGTGTATCTAATTTATAGAATATGATCCTAAATTTATAGAATGATAGAATCCTAAATTTATAGCGTATCTAATTTATAGAATATGATCCTAAATTTATAGAATGATAGAATCCTAAATTTATAGCGTATGTAATTTATAGAATATGATCCTACATTATTAGAATGATAGAATCCTAAATTTATAGAATATCTAATATATAGAATATTATCCTCAATTTCTGAATTTGGCATTTCCTGAAGTATTTTTTCAAAAATCTGAAATCGACCCTCAGAAACCCTAAAATTTTGTTTTCTTTAAAATAAAATAAATGACCCCGTAAATACGTAAAAGGAAGTGAACACCCATGACGACGATGTAAATAGAAAAAAAAGTAACTTGTTAAAGTTCTTATGGGTTGTAAAATGTTAAAATACAAGTGCCTTCCTCCCGCCCCGACAGAGCTGGGATCTAGGCCGGAGGGGCTGGCTTTCAAAACGCTCTGCATGGAAGGTCAGCAGCACCTCCCAGACGGTTCCCCCGTCAGTCACTACGACGTCCACAACCTTTATGGATGGTCACAGGCCAAACCGACGCTCGAGTAAGCAGCCCTTTTATTTTTTTTGCGACAATTTCACCCGTTTATTTACCAGAAATAATTTTTTTCTCATAATTGTTCTTTTCACCTGAAGTTCTTCAGTTAAAGTGAATAATTTCCCCCCCCAAAACCCCACCCCAAAACACTCTTCTGCCCCTTACAAGGCAGCACTGAGAAAAATTCTGAACACTTTGATGAATCAATGAAAAGCGATTCGTCAAAGACAGTCTCAAGTGCTCGGGGTAATTCAAGTAGACAGAAATTCTGGTTTCCATGGATTTCTATGATAATACGTTTTATTTATAGTGTCGACCTTCTCTTGGCCTTCCATCAAGGGAGGGAAAGCGAATCTGGATTTTAAAGTATAGGCTACAATACAACCATCGAGTGAATATCATTAAAATAAATTAAATGGCGTGGAAAAGGGAAAAAAGGACGTCTGAAACATAAATCGTGTGCCCACGTTTTCCTTCTCAGAAGTTGTTTTTCTCCGTTCCAGGACAAATTTTATAATATAGTTCACAGTGAGTCGTATTGTAGCCGATTATGAGGTAATGAGAACGGGCCGTTGGACCACTTCCGGTGCAACGAGCCAGCGAGAGCAGCGCTCCTTGGCAGGGCGCCGCCACCGTGAACCCCCAGGAGCGTTCACAGGGGCCCAAATGCAGAGGGAAAAAGCGAATCGACTTGCACGTTTGGCCCAGGCGATGCTGCATCTGGCAACGTGCCGCGGCGCCGCTCGGCGTCGAGGCGCTCGCGATGGTCCCGGCAGGAGAGGAGGGGCGTGACAAGAGCGCTGCTTGTGTCATGAGCCAAGGCTAAAGGAGTTCGGGAGCTGTAAGCGGACAGCAATCGAGCACGAGGGGGAGCATTTCCGTTGGTTCTGGGTATTGAGCCTGTTAGGAAAGATTTCCTTCTGTTTTAAGAGGCACTATAATACTATACAATATTATATGTAGCTCTACATAATATTATATAATATGTATCTCTATGATATAATATGATATAATATAATATGATATGATATGATATGATACGATACGATACAATACAATACAATACAATATAATACAATATAATACAATACAATACAACACAACACAATACAATATATAATATAATATAATATGATATAATATAATATGATATAATATAATATGATATGATATAATATGATATGATATGATATAATATAATATAATATAATATAATATAATATAATATAATATAATATAATATAATATAATATAATATAATATAATATAATATAATATAATATAATATAATATAATATAATATAATATAATATAATATAATATAATATAATATAATAATATGATATGATACAATATGGTATGATATGGTATGATATAATGTGATATAAACTGATATAATATAATATAAAATGATGTAATGTAATGTAATATAATGTAATATAATGTAATATAATGTAATATAATGTAATATAATATAATATGATATGATATGATATGATATAATATAATATAATATAATATAATATAATATAATATAATATAATATAATATAATATAATATAATATAATATAATATAATATAATATAATATAATATAATATAATATAATATAATGTAACATAATATAATATAATGTAACATAATATAATATGATACGATACAATATGATGTAACATAATATATCTATATATAGGTATACTATATATTATATAGTGTTTCATAACATTATAATGGTAATTTTATTTATTATATTCTAATATTATATTGTCATATATTATATTTTCATCTATTACATTGTCATGTCGTATCATAGTCCGTTCCATAATGGATTGTATTATATAATATATTGTATATGACAATACATTGCGAAGAGACAGTAGAGACCAGGAGACCTACCGTGTACCTCGGAAGAAATAATCGCATTAGTCTAGTTCCGTTACTACGGAAATTTCAGTGACTCGGATGTTTCCGCAGGAATTCCCGCATCGCAAAAGCTGCAAACCGTGCGGGGAAATAGCCGCTACCTGATTTGCACCGGCTCTTTGGGCTGTCACGGGGGGGCAGCGGGGGGGGGCAGCCCCACTTCCCCAGGGAAGGCTCTAACTAGCATTTCAGCGTAGCCGCCTGCTCCGGCAGAGGGGTTCGGGTAAGAAACCAGCCCCCTGCCGCACGCAGCACGCCAACGCCTGTGCTTTAGCAAAGCGTGCCAGCGCCGTCACCAGGGAAAATTCCGCCTCACTCAATTTTTTTTTTTTAATTGTTTTTTGACTTTTCTTGTCTTTTCTTTTTGACTTTGCCTTTAAGCTTTTTTTTTTTCACTTGGTTACCTTTAAGGGTGTCTCACCGTGGTGGTCCAAGATTCTTTAAGGAAATACGTTATTTGTTTTTTGAGGAATGGGGCGGAAACTAAAGAAAATTAAATTCCCTTCAACACCATCCTTGAATAATTATTAACCCCTGGCCTAAACCGTGCGACTCTGGCTTACGGAAACCCAAACAAAATCAAACCCAGAGGTTCGCTCGTGCCAAGAGACGTCCAATCAACTGGTTCTTCTTCGCTGTGGGGCCCGTTCCCGCCCTGAGATGAAAACATCAACTTTAGCACGATAATTTGGAGACGATGCTGGCTATTTCAAATAATCTTACTTCCTTTGCAACGATTACAGAGCAAAGACTTGGGTTTTTTTCGTTCCGCTACCCTTCCGGCAGCGAACGCCATGCCGACAGCGCTAATATTCCCCGTACTTCTGTTTTTACCCCCGTTATTGCCTTGGTCTGAATTTTCTTAGGACCATTTTTAAACGTTGCTGCAAATTTTCTAGTGTTGTAATAACGGACTGACGTGTCGTGAAACATGTAACCCTTAAAAAATGTGTGCGTTGGGCTGCAATTCTGTTATCCCATAACGTCATTAGCCTTTAAAAAAAAAAATCCTTAATTCGGTGCCTCCTCGCTTTGCCAGTTAATTTCCTAACGACGGGTTGGCTGACACTTAATTCTCCGTTTCTGCAGATGTGTGGGTCGTAGTGACCTCCGGTAAAAACCACGTCTCATTTGGGTTTATGGCTGCTGATGCTCACAAGGCGAGCGCGGCAGCGCTTTCCTACAGAAACCACCAATTTTATTTTCGGAGCCGTGTGTTGAGGCCTTTTGTGGTTATCTCAGTTCTCACCCCGTTGGTTTCTTCTCCCATGCGCAACCCAGGGCCTTGCGGAATATCACAAAGGAGCGAGGAATTGTCGTCACCCGTTCAACCTACCCCAGCAGCGGGAAGTGGTCGGGACATTGGCTGGGGGACAACACCGCAGCCTGGAACCAGCTCGAAAAATCCATCATCGGTACGTTGACCCAACCTATGACCAATTTATTCCATGTTTCTTCTTCGCTTCTTTCCTAAAAATCATGGGTTTTGAGCCAAAATGGGCTACTCAGTTGAGGAATTAGAATTTACGGCCAGTTTCTTCTTGGCCTTTTTGGTTTTTTTCTTATCACCTCTTAAGAAAGTCTTCACATTTTCTATAGGAATTGGGTTTATTGCAGGGGTTCGAGCACCACGTTGTCCTCAAATTCAACCCCTGTCACCTTCCCGTCATTCTCTCCCTGTTGGCCAAAAACTGCTGCTTTGCTTCTTAAGACCCAGCTTTTCTGGGGTGATTCTGGAAATCCATTCCTTTTCCTCACCCCGAGGTGTATGATCTGCACAACCCCAACCGCGACAAATAAAAAAGTGCAGTTGTTATTGAATTGTTTTCTTTTTCCTCGCAGGTATGATGGAGTTTAGTCTCTTCGGAATATCTTACGTAAGCTCACAATTTATTGCCTTATATTTCAGTTATCTTTATTAACAAAAATGGCTTTCCCATTGCCATCGAGGATTTTTTTTTTTTAAATCTTCAGACCGGAGCCGATATCTGCGGCTTCTTCGGCGACTCCGAGTACGAGCTGTGTGCGCGATGGATGGAGCTGGGTGCCTTTTACCCGTATTCGAGGAATCACAACGGCAAAGGAGCCAAGGTGGGCGCCTTCGGCGTCCGCTTCAACTGAGTTTTTTTCATTTCCCATGTTTTCACCATCTCCTACATTTTTTTATTCCCCGTAAATGCCATTTTTAGGTAAACCCACCACAATTAGAAGAAAAAATTGGTTGTTTTTCATATGTTCCGGGTCTACTTAAACACACCACCAAGGCTAAAATAGTTATTTTTTTTCATGTAGGACATTTTTATTTCAAGATACCATGCTTACAAGACTAAAATAATTATTTTTATGGCTGAACACACTTAAAGGGGCAAAACTGACCGTAGTGTTGTCATCCCAGCAAATTAGAAAAGGGAACAGTGGAATGAGATTCCTGAGTGTCAGAATTCCTATATTTTGCCCACTTTCATAAAATACCGTATCTCTTTTAAGAATAAATGAAAATAACTGGCTAAATGCAGGCCTGTATGAGAGAAAAACAAGGTAACCGGGAAAACGGTAATAAAGGAAACAGCCTTTTTATCCTCGTTAGAGCTTTAGGTCGAGCAGAGCTATTTGGCCTTCGTTAAAGAACAGAGACATAAATAAGGGAACTCGAAATTAGAGGAGGACAAGGAATTTGCAAGGCTCCACCTGGGTCTCTTCAGCTGTGCTTTGCTGTGTCGATTTTGAGGGACGTTTGCCGATTATCGCCGCTAAATTATATGAAAGTATAAGATGAAAATGAGAGGGTAAACATGAGGGCTTCCTTCCCCCCACCTCTTCCCAACAAAATAATCCTGTTTGAGTAATGACAAGCTCTTTTTTTTTTGTTGTTTAGAGGCAAGATCCTGTTGCCTGGAATTCAACATTTGAAGAAATTTCCAGGAAAGTGCTAAATATAAGATACACCCTCTTACCCTATTTGTACACATTAATGTACGAAGCCAACGCCCACGGCAGCACCGTCGTCCGCCCTCTGCTCCACGAGTAAGTGCGGTCCTTCCTTCTCCGTGAATAAGGAATTCCCGGTGAAGTCCACAGGATTTCCATGGTCCTTGTAAAAAGGTTTTCCGTCAATTACGGCGATTTTTTTAATTTTAAAACTGGCAAGGGGTTGGGAATGCCCATGTTCAGCATCGGGTTGCCCTGACAGCTCAAGGTCTCAATTCCACACAATATGTTTATAGTGTATTTTCTTATGTATATGATAGAAAAAATATAGAAAAAAAATATAATAGAAAATATGTATATTTTCTTATCTGTAAATATAATTAATATATAAAATTTAAAGCTCTATCTCATCACCCCTTGCAGCATGCAGCGAATACAGTTTGCCTGGCGCTGGATATACGTAGAATCAGAGAGCACGTGTGTTGCAAAAATAGCCGGGCAAAAATTTTAAGCAGAGAAACAGAAAAGGAAGGAGAAAATAGGGGTTTTGATACAAGTCTTGAGAAGTTTGCAGGGCAAGGTAACTTAATTTGGCTAAACTGATTTAGCAGGGCTTATTTTTTTTTTTAAAAAGGCTTTTATAGCAGTTTTTTTCCTTTTTTTCTTTTTTTTTTTTTTAAAAAACGTGTTTTTAGAGGCATGAGACTTTATTTGTACCTGGTCAGAAGGGGCAATACGTGCCAAAGACTAGTTAATGCCTTAACGTTCAAGATGAAGTCTCACATTGAAAAAATGCTTGTCTTCCACTCAGAAATACTGAATTGTCAGCGTGTAGTCCCAGCCTAATTGTGGCTAATCTAAGACTTGATTCTGACAAAGTACCTGGCAAAAAGTATTTGTGTTCATTCAGAATTCAGAAAGTATTTGTGCCCCTGCTTAATTTTGCTGTTGATAATACTAAGCTAGAGCGATTTTTAAAGTTTTGTCATCTAAATACAGTAAATAATAAGAATTTTTGTATATATGTAGGCATAGGCCAGCTAACGTGAAGAAACAGCAGAAATGAAAATTAAGTAAAAGGTGGTGTTTCCCCTAAAGATTTTCACTTTAGGGTCTTCATTCATTCTTGACACACTTTAATTGATACACTTGTAAATAAAATGGGATTAATTTTTAACCGTTATTATCTATTATTAATAAATAGGTAATAGTATTGCTGGTAGCACACTTACGGTTGAGGAAATGGTAGTTTTACTGAGAAAAAAGGAAACTTTTTGGAAATGGTCGACGCTGAGGGTTTGACCACTCTTTTGTGACTTTGCAGGTTTGTGGAAGACAAAACAACATGGGAAATATACAAACAGTTTCTGTGGGGACCGGCACTGCTCATCAGCCCTGCGCTGGAACAGGTGAAACATCGCAAATAAAAATATCAGAAATAGAAATATCAGAAAAGTGGGGGGTAAAAAATAGAAAATATTAGAGATTGATGAAAATACTAGAAGTGACGTGAGCTAAAATTTGCTTTTCGGCTTTAATAGACTTAAATTAAGACTGTTTAATTGCAGGGTGCCGTAACGGTGAGTGCTTACCTGCCGAACGCCCGCTGGTATGATTACCACACGGTAAGTAATTTTAAATACTATATTATATTTATTTTTCCTGCTACGTTTAAAAAGGAATACGATGCGCTGCGGTGGGGTGTGAATCCACCACCTCTGTTTTATCAAGTTGTGTCCAGCAGGAGTTTTTAGTGATGTAAAAAAAATTGTATCTTGGCTGATTTTCATTTGTTAATTAATCAGTTTGTTTTAATGTAATCTTCCACATGACCAGTAAAAAGGAGGAATAATACCCCTAATCTGAATAATATCTGTAATCTGAAGCGCTTCCATGTTTCCTTTTTTTTTTAACCCTTCCATGATACATATAATTTCTTTTCTAAGAATGATGGAGTGGAAGAAGACAAAAGTTTTAAACAATTTTTACATCCTCAGGCTTTAAACGCCGCTCCATTCATCAGGTGCTGTGTAATTGCTTTATATATGCAGAATTTCAGATTCTACCTAGAAAATACGTAGTTCTGCATTAAAAAAGGGTTTGCAGTGACGACTCTCTTAGTATTTATAAACTTCCATTCTAAAAAAAGTTTAAAATGGGTAATTAAACGTAGAGATTATCCTTTATGCTTATTTTTAACCATATATAGGGTGAGTATATCGGCTTTAGGGGACAATTCAGAAATTTATCATCTCCTTTGGAACACATCAACCTCCACATCCGAGGCGGCTACATCCTCGCTCAGCAAAGCCCTGCTAATACTACATTTTACAGGTACGATAAGAAGCACCAAGCAATTAAAATTTAATGTCTTTTTAAGAAAGAAAAATGGAGATATTTAAGTAGTTAATGAAATATTTAAAGTTTAATTAATGAAGTACAAATTGATATTTAGTGACTCGGCAATGAAATTGTGCATTAATGACATAGCGAGAGCATTTTTCTGGACTCCTTATTTTCAACCCGGGGAAAAAAATGATTCAGGTTTAATGTACAGCTTGCTTGGAATTATCTGCCATTTTGTATAAACTTGAGCAGTCCTGAGAAAATCGATATGTATGGCAGCACCTTAATTTTATGGCCGTTTCCCCCTCCTTCTGGTTTCCCCCCGTGGCCTCCTTTAAATGTAATGCTCTGGATTGGCAAGAGCAGGGGTAAATTGTGTCATGTACAATGTCTAATATAAATTATTGCACCTGCAAGACCTAAAATGTGATCGCCCAAGAGAAAATATTCATTTTTTTTCGTAGCCGAAAAAACCCGTTGGCACTTACCGTTGCTTTGGATGACGACCAACTTGCAGAAGGTCGGCTTTATTGGGATGACGGGGTGAGCATTGGTGAGTACCAAGGGTCTTTTTTACGTGATACATTAACTAATTCAGAGTCTACGCTGCCTTTGTGTAGCTCGGTGGATTGCCGACGCCAACAGTTGGGTTTTATTTTGGGATTA